>NW_010333903.1:68872-76708 GCF_000700745.2 Antrostomus carolinensis
GGAAAGAGAGTTTGGATGTGTTGGGGGCAGCCAGGTCTCAACACTGGGCACGGTCTCTCAGCTGTCTCATCCCTGCCAGGGCACATGCAGGGGAGCAGAGGGGGGATGCTGGAGGCTGTGGCACATCTCCACCCCGCTGTGATGCTCAACTGTCCCCCCAGTGCTCCCCCAGCCCCTCCTGGGCTCTCAGCCCACCCCGTGCTTCCACCCTGGGGAGGTGAAAGGCCACGGTTCACACTCAAGTGATGCATCCCAGATCGAGGGTGGCAGCACTGTCACCCCCACACTGTCACCCTCCCATCGCTGGCAGCCACCCAGCCATGACAGCAAGACCAAGTACCACTGCCCTGGGTGGGAGGAGAGCATGAAGGAGCTGGCAGCTCTGGATCAATGGAGATGGGGTTTGACACCATCTGGGGAGGCTGGAGGGAAGGAGACTGGGGATGGGATGGAGCCTGCACATGAGGGGGTTCCCAGGGACTCTCTGGGAGAGGAGACCTGTGATCCCCCCAGCATGAGCCCGCAGTGGACTGCCAGCACCCAAAGGTGACTGTGACATGACAAATGGGTGACCCTTTCTCAGAGAAGACTGGCTGCCATGTGCTGGACACGCTCTGAGCTTCGTTGGAGGAGATTCCTGCTCACTGCTCTTTCCTCCATGGGCAACAGAGCCCAAGCCAGGCCCCAAGCAAATCTGGCTACATCCCGTCCTGCTTTGAAGCATTTCCACTCTGGAAATGACAGCGATGGCACCCAAACTGTCCCCATCTCCCTTGTGCCCCACCAGTGGCAGGGTCAGCACCACCTGCACATGGTGGGATTTGTCTGGGTGAAAGAGCCATGGCCACATCCCTTGGCATCTTCTCCAGCCCCCTCGGCCAGCGTCCTGCCCTGCCAGTCCCTGCCAAGTGGCTGTGGGGATTTTAGGAGAAGACAGCAGCATCTTCCCAGCCCACCAGTCCTTCTCCTGGTCTCCTGGGACCCTCAGCTGCCCCAGAAAATGCACTGGAGCATTTGTTTCTGCTCTTTACTTTTCCCTCTGTCTGCTAAGTCTGGCTGGAAAAGAAGAAAAATACCATTTTCTTCATCAAAATGTTCCCCCAAATGAACATTTTCTATCTGGTTCCAGTTTTTGTAATATATTTGTTTATTTTTTTCTTGCTCTCCATAGGAGACCTTCCTCTGGCTTCTCTATTTTGTTTTATTTTATTTTAAATGGGAATCTCTTTTAATTAAAGGAAGAGGGAAAAGCCCTTCAGTCCCATTCAGCTCAAAGCAAATTGGTCCTTCTCTCTTTCGAGGAGACTCAAGACACAGTTTAGGGTTGGATTAATTTCATGAAGCGATCAGAAAATTCAAAGCAGCAGGATCAGCTCCATACTACATTTTCTCATTCCCCCTTGGCTCCTATTCCCCAAACTTTCAAATCTCCAATTCATTAAAAAAAAAACAACCAACAACAAAACAAGTTCCCATCACTTGAAAGAGGCGGTTTTTACCCAAAACTGAACAAAAGCAAAAAAAATTGTTGAAAACCTTCCAGCCCGGCGCATAAATCAGCTCTTCCTCTCCCTGACTCTGTGTTGCTCACACTGGGTTTCTAGAAACAATACAAACTGATTGTGGAGTGGGCAATAATAACAACGTGGAACTGGAGCCACAGAGAAATGGCACTGTGCTCTCGGCTCACAAGAGCCCATTTCCTTCCCCCGGGGCCGATTTCCCGCTGCCCGGCGTGGGCGCGTGGTGCTGGGGTGGGACACGGTGCTCTGTGTCGTGGTAGAACAAGGGTTTGTGGTGTCAGGGCTTTGCTGTGATGCCCGGTGCCAGGATGGTGTGGTCGTGGTGTGGGTGCTGATGTGGCTGTACCCCAGTAGTGCCGTGTAAATACACCCCAAACTAGCAGCCCCCAATGTGGGGGGCTGAGTGGGGCACCCGGCATCTGCCTCCCGCAGCAGCCAGACTAACGCGTGGTGGTTGCTAAGTGCTCTCCGAGGAGATTAAGTCCCAGTAATTAATCTTCGGTGCTCGGATAACCAATTATTCAAGTGAGAGAAGCGGGGGACGTGCTGGATTTGAAGAAGCAGCACTGGCAAGGGGCTGTCGGGGAAGCTCGTGGGCTGGTGCTGGTGGAGGTCAGTCCCCCAACACCCAGCCAGGATGGGGCCAGTCCTGCTGTGTCCCCAGTCATAGAGTCACAGGCTGGGTTAGGTTGGGGGGGGCATTTAAAACACTTCAGTAACCACCCTGCCAGCAGCAGGGACACCTTCCACTAGACCAGGTTGCTCAAAGCCTCATCCAGCCTGGCCTTCAACACTTCCAGGGAGGAGCAGCCACAGCTTCTCTGGGTAACCTGGGCCACTGTCTCACCACCTTCACAGCAAATAATTTCTTCCTCAGATCTCATCTCCATCTCCCCTCTTCCAGTTTCAAGCCATCACCCCTTGTTCTGTCACTCCCTGCCCTTGGCCAAAGTCCCTCCCCAGCCTTCCTGGAGCCCCTTCAGGTACTGGGAAGTCGCTAGAAGGTCTCCCTGGAGCCTTCTCCCATCCAGGGCTGCAACCCCCAAAAGAACTGCACACACATGAGGACAAGGAAAAGGCAATTTTGACTGGGGAGGTAAACTGAGGCAGAGCTCAGGTTAAAATAACCTGAGGCAGAGCTGGGAGCCAAACCACAACATACCCCCGGCCAACCCAGTGCTTTCCCAGCTGGATCCGCTCCCCGGGCCGGGTGCTGCCGGGGCTGCGTCAGGAATGTGGGCGCCAGCCCTTATTGAAAGGCCTTTTCCATTTCCGATTTCTCTAACACAACCGAGTACGAGTATTGACATGTCAGAACGGTCTTTTATTATGATCCATTTGTGCCATTAATGTAACATCCTCCTCTTGGATTGCTTGGCTATGTATTAATACTGTAAGAAACTCGGCATTTCTTTTAGCTCTTCATTGTCTACAGTGAGTCCCAAACACTCTGTGTGACAGGATTCTGATGGATGGTCATATTTTTAGCTGTGATCATGCCTTGATGCTCTGAAATTAGGGACATGTTTTTAAACTATTTTACCACATGCATTTATCTTATTTTTCTTAATCTCTGTCTGACTAGTTATCATTCTGCTTTTATTGTAGAATCATTAGTGCTTGTTGTAAGCCTGATGTATGTCTATGGCATCATTTATTTGCTGTTCTTAGCATAACGAGGAATGGAAAAATAAAACATGAATATGGAAAAATGATCATTGGGTGGTTTACTTTATTAATAATCAACATTTCTAATGAATTGCCTTGCTGAGGCTGCTGGGGCATCATGTCCAGCCAGTCTTAGAGGTGTGAAGAAAGATACTGAGGGTTCAGGAACGAGTTATGGGAATGAACCTGGAGAAAATGCTGTGCAGTGACAGAGCAAAGGGATTTGACCTGTTTGATTTATCAAAGACATCAAGAACTGTAAGTTAAGGTGCCAAATACTCTCACCAGGAGGAAATATTAAAGGGTTTATTAAATCTCACCAAAATGGGGCTAAACAAGCCCACAACCTGGAAATTTAGTCTGGATGCTGCAGGTCAGAAGCTGCCAGCACAGGGTTTTAACACAGATCAGAGGAAGGACTGATCTGGTGTGTGTGATTCCAGGAGACTCAGGAACCCTGCAGCCCTTGACAGGATTTTCTCCTCAAGCCCCGGAGCACAGGGCCAAGGGGGGCAGCTGGGGCCAGCTGTGGGTGAAGAGAATTTCCTGACTGCCAGCCCAGCAGCACCGAGTCTGGCCCCATCGCCGTGCTAGGCTGGGAGCACACGGATGAGTTATTTCCCGCTTTATATAATATGATACTAGTGAAGAGGTGCATTAGCCCAACACAAATTACTGGGCTTAGGGAAAAAAAAATATCTCCGGTTTGTTTTGTATGAGTCAACCCTTTCATCTAATGGTTTCAGCTTCCCTGAAAAGTGGATGAAATTATGACTGTTCTGCTCCCTATTGCAAAGGAGTTTATTGGTGTGAATCTGAGGGGTGTTTCCCTTTGGCTCTGCTGGCAGAATTTCTGGAGAAGCCTTCTTCCTCATGTGGAGTGAGGAGGAGCTGGCCACAGACAGAAACTGCCCTCAAACCCAAATCCCAAATCCCAGTGGTCTCTGGTCCAGCCATGGGGTCCCCAGTGGATGCCTCCTTCTGTCCCCACCTCCTGCCTTTGCCTGTACAAAAAAAAAGGTCAAAAATGGTGTTGATTATGGGGTCAGGATTGATCCAAAACACAGGGACATGAGGCCACCACTTCTCCATGCTCACTGAGGTGGACGCTCCATTCAGCTAACGAACAGGAGTCCTTCTCCTCTAGAGATTTGATGGATGATCCCAATTATATTCTTCCAGCACTGATTTAATGTAATGTTTTATTAATAGCAACAATCAGAGGAAAGCAAACAGCTTATTCTGTACACGCCATTCCCTTTCTGCTTTTACTTTCCCATGTTCATATACACTCCGAGTCGTCGATACCACGGCATCGGGGTGGTCAGGAGGAGGAGGAGCATGGGGAGAAATGAGCAGACAATTCACTGAGCAGGGTAATAGCTCATTAGTACACTCTCGACAGAATTAACGCGATTGTGACAATATTTTCTTCACTCATTCTTTATGGATTAGAGAAGATGGGGAAAAATAACCTACAGTTTTACATTGTTGGTTTTAATACTCTTTGGTTACAGAAGGAGCGATGGGAGGAACATCATAAATCCATTACAGTTGTCCCTGGCTGGTCGGGCACGGCACCAGCAGGGCTTGGTTCTGTGCTGGGCTCTTTGCCAACCTCTTCTCCCGACCCACACAGAATCATAGAGTCACAGACTGGTTTGGGTTGGAAGGGACCTGAAAGACACCTTCCACTAGACCAGGTTGCTCAAAGCCTCATCCAGCCTGGCCTTCAACACTTCCAGGGAGTAGACATCCCCCAAGCCAAGCCTTGTTGTCCACACCTGCAGTTTTTCCTTCTCCCCCAGAGAAATGGCTCCTGCCTGGCATCACATCCCCCACCCCTGCGAACGGGGCAGGGGAGTGGGATCTCCTTGGGCACAGGGGTGTCGGAGCAGCTCCAAGGTGTGTGGGGTGCACCCTGTGTTGCTGGCGGGGAAGGGGGTATCTGTGATTCAGGGGTAAGCTGGAGCCAGCAGCATGCTTAAAAGAAGCACAACTCAACAGAGAGCTAGGCTTCCTCCTGTCAAACCTCACCACATGCCAATACTAAATCCCACCTCCGGCTTCTTTCACTCCTTGAATCCTCCCTTCATTAACAGCTCTCTATCATCTCCCCTTTTGCTTTTGTATCTGGAAGCCTGTTTGCATATTTACTCATTCGATTCCTTGTTTTAATAGTAATACAAAGCGCCCTGGGCCAGTGGTGATAAACTCGGCAGACACGAGCTTTCCTTAGTTTGTTATTCCAGTTTTTGCTCCCGGCTCAAACATGGAATTTAAAGTTCTTTTCAATCAAATGTGCTCTATATTGTGGTTAAATGATTTCTTTTACCCCCAGAGAATCATTAATCAGGCACATGATCTAACATCTCTCCCTCTTTCTCAATCTCCTTTGGTGAATTCTTAAAAGAAGGTGTGGTGGGGGAATAAAAGAGAGAGAAAGATTAAATGGAGCAGGTGTCACATTTATCTTATTTCCAGTGCAAATACAATCAACAAGTGCCAGGATAAAACCAAGACCCTAAACAAAACCTGCAAAATGTTCTCTAAACAAATGATTCTTGGCTCTCTTCTGTTTGTTTTTAATTTGCAGTCATCCTCCGAATACTTCTGCCAAGGAAAAACTGCTTTGGGAATGAGCTCATCAGAGCCGATTCCACGGGGGGAGGTTTCTGCTGCTGGGGTGCCCTGCAATGCCCCATCTCCATCCCCTTCCCAAGTCACTGCCCTGCAGAGCCCTCATCCCAAACCAGCCCAGCATCCCTCCCTAAAACACAGCTCCGAGGATGCACAAAGCTGAACTTTGCCATTAAAACCTCTACGCAGCGCTGGATCTCCACCAGCGGAGAGGGGGAGGGATCTCCAGATGCAAATCCTAAAATAAACCCTATTTTAGCTTTTCTTTTTTAAAAAAAATAGGATTTATTTTAGGATTTGGAGCCTCCTCGCTCTCCATGCCCACTTTATAAACTGGCTGTGGCCAGACTCTGCCCTTTTCAGTGGCTTTTGCAGGGTGCTCTCCCCTGCACCCCAACACCAGCCCATGACCCCCCCCCCACTGACCCCAATGATTTTTTCAGCCTGTGAAGAACAGCTGAAAAACCTCTGGATCACCCTGCTGAAAAGGGAAATATTTGGGCTGGGAGATAAAGAGCAGGCTTAAATACACGGATGCTGTGCTGGGGTGCTGGGACCCACGGGGGTCTGGTGGTGTAGATGTAGGTGGGAATGAGCGCGGTGTGTCCCCGTAAATCCCCTTTAACCTGCTGCTGTAGGAACATGAGGCTTATCCAGCGTGTGGGGCCCGAGCCACACACCCACGGCTGGGAGCAGAACAGCAGCCCAGGGAATTCCTCTGAACACAAGCATCAGTGCCATTTCCTTAGTGCTCATTAGAAACTCCAGATGTACCCCAGGAAAATGAAAGAAAAAATTGTTTTTCAATTGAAAATTGGAGATTTTAACAAAGAAAGCCTTTTACAAAAATTTTCTGCTCTCTATGGAAGGGATTAAAAAAAAATAAAATCAAAACACATTAACAGGAAAAGAAAACCATAAAAAAATCTTCCCTGAGTCAAAATATTTGATTCAGTGCTACAAATTGCAACCGCTTTTTCTCCAACCTGAACCACTGCAGTGCCCCGTGGGTGTTGCTGTTTGCACCCCATAACCACATTTTCTTCTGTGTGTCCAGTTCCCAGGCCAGGCTTCCTCTGCTGGGACCCACTGGCCTTTTATATCTCTCTAATCCATCGTAATGCACCATTTGATCTGATAAAAGCCTCTCTATGGAGCTCTCCATGCCTCTGCCTTCACCAATTGCAGCTCCAGCACCGTTTCATAGAATCATGGAATCACTGACTGGTTTGGGTTGGAAGGGACCTTGAAGCTCATCCAGTCCCAACCCCCCTGCCATCAGCAGGGACACCTTCCACTAGACCAGGTTGTTCAAAGCCTCATCCAGCCTGGCCTTAAACACTTCCAGGGAGGAGCAGCCACAGCTTCTCTGGGCAACCTGGGCCAGTGTCTCACCACCCACACACCAAAGAATTTATTCCTCAGATCTCATCTCCATCTCCCCTCTGCCACTTTAAAGCCATCACCCTTTGTTCTGTCACTCCCTGCCCTTGGCCAAAGTCCCCCCCCCAGCCTTCCTGGAGCCCCTTCAGGTACTGGGAGGCCACTAGAAGGTCTCTCCTGAGTCTTCTCCAGGCTGAACAGCCCCAACTCTCTCAGCCTGTCCTCACAGCAGAGCTGCTCCTGCCCTTGGAGCTTTGGTGTGACCTGGGCACAGCTGGGTCCTGCTGGAGACTCTGCTCTAGGAGCTGCGATGTCCCGTGTCTCCAGCCAGCACCTGGCTGCGTTGTAACCCCCAGCCTGGTCTATCAGCTACAGCAGCTGGATGCCTGAGCGTATCTGAAGGAGGGAGTGAGGGGTCCCTGGTCAGCCACGGCTATGAAACTGGGCAAGAGTCATGGGACAACGTGTTCACTGGTTTCTTTAAGGACTCACTGGGACAGTAGGTGATTTACACAGCAGAGTGCCGTCCCTCATAGCACAGCACCTTGCATTTATTTTAACAAACTCAACTACCTGCAGCGCAGAGGAGCAGAGAAGATCTCCTGCAATACCCAGTCCTGTC
>NW_010333903.1:76751-79074 GCF_000700745.2 Antrostomus carolinensis
TTCCGCAGAAATGAGCTGCTGGGAAGCCCCATGGGGGAATTTCTGTTCGGACCAGCTGGGGACACCTCCACCCACCGCAGTTGAGCGAGGGACCAGCCCTCCCCAGTTCCCCTTGCTGCTGCCAGCTCTGCTGCAGGATGGAGAGGGAGACCCAGGCAGAGGGTGGGCATCACCCCCAGCCTGGCTCTTTGTGTCCTGGGCAGTGCCCACAGGATGGGCATTGGGTGCTGGATTGGCTGTCTGGGAGCAAGAGGATTGCATTTCCCATCCTTGGGAATGCTCTTCCCATCCCCACGGCACAGCCCAGCGCTCCAGCCCAGCGCAGCCTCTCGAATCAAGGCAGAGCACGCTGAGCTACAGCGGCGTTAAAATGATTTAATTCTAGCTGCAGGATATGGAGTGAATTTCCAGGAAACATCTCAGAGGAGAGAAACAGTGCCCCCAGACAATACATAACTGAAAACCAACGTGCTCCTTGATGTGGGTAAAAGAAGCAAGAGTGGTGGCTGGGGCTGCACGTCACCGATGAGCCACACCAGTCACCTACAGCTGGCGGCAGGATGGAGGGTGTGGGAGGCAGCTGGGCATGGGGCAGCCCTGCTCCCTCCAGCACAGTCTGGATCTTGCACTGGTGCAGGGCTGGTGGCACACACCGGGGACAGCTCACCTCAGCCATGCCAGTGCTGCTGCATTACCAGGGGGCCAAGGGCTGTGCTGAGCAGCACGGAACTTGGACATGAAGCTCCAGCTCTGAAGGAGATTGCTAAGGGACTAGATTCATTACTGGCTGCTCTGATGGTGCAAAATAGCCATAAATCCACCCAAAAGGATTGCTCACTTTGGTTCGCTTTGCATCAGGTGGGGACTTGGACTTTCCCTCCTTCCTCGTGACACACTGTGTCCTGGGAAATTTGTCCCCAAAGGAAGCAAAGGCCGGGGAGCGTGGCGGTGCTGATGTGAAGGTGAGGCTGGCTGTAGTGACACGGGCTGAATTTCAGCCTTTCCAATAAAACCCTTCCCCCAGCCAAAGCTGAAACACCAGGTTTCCATTTATAATTGCAACGTACTGTGCGAATGGATGCAAATAGCCGGTCTGTTTGCAGTCGCGAGGGGACGCTTTTGTTCTGCCCCAAGACTGGAAATTTCTGTTTAGCTTATTTTAACATTGGAAAAAAAACCCCCCAGATGTTGTAGGAGATGGAAAACTCAGGTTGTGTGCAAGCCCTGTGCTGTGTAACATCCATCACAGCCACCTGCAGCAGCTCCGGGTCTCCGGGCTCACCGGGAACAGCTTGTTCTGCTCAGCGCTGGAGATCCCCGGGTCAGTCCCATCCTGTTTCCCAGGTGGTGGCTGTCACGTGTCACCGAGTTACATGGGCAGGAGCACAGGGACAGGCCAGGGCTCTGCAAGGCTGAGCAAGGGCACGGAAAGGATTTTATGCACGTTGTGTCACTAACAGCAGGTAGAATTCAACCTGGTCATCTCCTCTTCCTCGCACTCACCGCCCCAGTACCTTTATACGTGAGACTGCAATACTTGGTGACAGGGACAAGATTGTCCCCACAGTGACTGTGGATGTTGTCAACAGTGCTGCCCCCCCGCCCCAGGTGTTGCTTTTAAGGTTCAATGGCAGCCGGAGCAGCTGCTGCCATGTTTTATTCATGCACCTTGTCTGGGGATGTAGGTTTTGGTGAAGAGCAGGGGAAAATGAAAAAGAAAAAGGTGCCCGAGCCTGGGCACAGCACAGTGCTGCGGCTTTACAGGCTTCGGGGCCGTGGCCAGGGGGTTTCTGGGCTGCCCTTCCCTGGGCCATAGTGTGGTTTCCGTACCTTGGGTTGGTCTGGACCACTGTGCCTCCCAGGAGGACTTTTTGATGTGGGTTGTCCCCAGGGTAAGGCAGGGCTGAGTTCAGCAGTTCAGCAGAGCCGGGGAGGGCAGTGGTGGATGATCACCCACCTCGTGCTCAAGTCTGCTCTCACGTTTTTGGGCTGTCTCCTTCCTCTGAAGCACCCACAAGGTGTGGGGACCTGAATTTGGTAGCAGAGAGGATCAAGCTGGTGGCAGCTGAGAACATGCGACTCATTCCACTGATACATGACACAAGGGGAACAGGAGAAGGAAAAGGGCCATTGATGCCCTAAGTGCCTTATTGATTTAGCTGACGCAGCAGATCTACACCACCCATAAAGTGTCTGACTGCATTTATAGTTATGTTCTTTCTAAGCGAGAGGCAAAGCAGAGATTAACCATGTGAAGGAGGAGGAAGAGGAGGAGGGGAGCATGGGAACCCTAAATTCTGAGGAGCTAAGAAAGGCAAGCAGG
>NW_010333903.1:79088-89385 GCF_000700745.2 Antrostomus carolinensis
CAGGAATGGAATGCTGCTCCACCACCCCCATCAGCTCCATCCCATCTGCTCCTGCAGGTCCAGAGGTGCCCACAGGACCCCTCCTGAATCCACTTCCCATTTAAATGCTTCTTTCCCTTTTCCTTCCCTCCTCCCTTCCTTTCCATCCTTCCGTTCTTCCATTTATTGGTGTGGGTCACCCCATCCCCTTTGAGGAGCTGGGACCTGGTTCCTACTCTCTTTATCTTTCCAGGGCTGGGGGAGCTATTTGGGTGCAGTGGAGAAGCCCCTCAGTTATTCTGCAAAGGCTGACAGCCCTCTCCTGCCCTTCCTCACACCCACTCCACACAGGCTCGGAGACCAGCCCAGATATTAAAGGCAATTCCTGGTGGGTGATTTGGGAGTGTATTTACTGGGTATGGTCAGGATACAACCCCCCCTCAAGAGCAGGAGGTTCCTGGGCAGATGGTTGGGACGGGCTCAGCCTCCAGCCCTCAGTAAAGATCTCCCAAAGACACTGTGTTTCTAAAGTCAAAATGTTCCTTGCAGGGGGAGGGAAGGACTTAATAGGAGAGGCAGCAGGAGGAAGCAAAGTGGTTTTATTGCAAAGGATGTTAATTGCTTGATGAACTCTTGTCGTACAGCATGGCTGGGAAGCAGCCGCATCCTGGAGGAGACGTGTGTCCCACCCCACACAGTCTGTGTTGTGGAGGAGACATAGAATCATAAAATCATAGAATAGTTTGGTTGGAAAAGACCATTATGATCATCTAGTCCAACCATAAACCCGGCATTGCCAAGTTCACCATTAAACCATGTCCCCAAGCACCACATCTACACGTCCTTTAGATACCTCCAGGGATGGTGACTCCACCACTTCCCTGGGCAGCCTGTTCCAGCACTTGACAACCCAGTAGGGCCAAACACATGAGGTCTCTTGCCTGCACTTCAAAATATTGTAATTCCCCACGTCAGCCCTTCATGCAAGAGCCCAGCACCTTGGGTTTGCTCATGGTTTATCCTCACAGCACAAGGACTCAGCAGCAACCAGGGCTGAGCTCCCTTTTTCTGTCCTGCAGCCCTGTAGGGACTATAGGAGCACAAACCAACCCTGAGTAGGATAACACAAGCAATGCTATGAAGTTCTGGGCAAGGTGATGCCCTGTGGGGTGCAGAAGAGAAAAGAAAGCTTAACACAGAGAGGGTAACAGGAGGAGGAAGTCTGGGATGGAGCACACACCCTGTAAACCTGAACTGGGCAGTCAGCGCCCTGGCAGCAGGATGCAGGATGGAGAACCTCACCACGGTGAGTGGGGATGTGGTCAGCCCTCCCCAAAGCTGCCTTCACCTTCACAGCCCTCACTGGCTTCACATCAGCTCCCCAAACAGAGTCAGGGACACCTCGACCTGAGCTGGCTGGACAGTCAGTGGATGGAGGGGTGCCCCAGCCCGCTTCCCCACACAGCAAAAACCCCGTCAGCTCTTCCCAGCCGTTTCTGGAATTGCTCCTGGAGCCACTGACAGCCTGGGGGGTGTGAAGGAGAGCGAGGTGCTGTGGTTCCATGCACACGCAAGAGCAACACTCCTCCGACCGCTGGCAGAGTTATAGACGGCCGCGTGCGGAAACTGTGAAGGATGTGAGTGCAGTGGAATGAAAGAATTATATAGAAAATAAAGGTAGTTACAGTTGCTTCAAAACATTTTCACAGCTAAGGCTCGGGGCTTTTAATCAGCTTTTTTTTTTTTTTTTTATTGCAGGTTCTCCTTTCTGCCAAACATCTGCAGAGGGAAAAAGAAACTAAAGAAAAGAGAGAAAAACGGTTTTAGCTGCCAATCTGTTGCTTGCAAAGCCATGAAAAGCACCCTGAGAAAAGATGCGCATGTATTATAAAAAAGGAAAAGGATTTCGTGCATCCTCTGTGCTGAAAAGTCTCTTTAGGCCCCTACCCTCCTGAGACCTCTCATGTCCCTAACGTGCTTTGAGCCATTAAAGAAGGTGGTTTCAGCCCACACCAGACTCATCCCAAACTCCCCACGTGCTCCTGGAAGCCTGGCTCAGCCCTCATCCCTCCTGGAAGTTTATCCTGGTTTCTTGAGGCCACAGTCCCTTGCTCCCCACAGTCCCTTGCTCCCCACAGGCTTGGGTAGGGGCTGCACTCCCAAGGAGCTCTGCTCAGATTCCACACCATTCCCCATCCAGCATGGCTCCCAGGGTTACTAAGAACTGCAAAAACTTGTTTTCAGTTTAAGTACTGCCTGCTTGCTTGGTGCCAGGAGCCTGGGAGCAATGCCACTGCCTCAAACATCACCTCTGCAAAAGGACCTGCATCCTCCCTGTCAGTAAAATCTGCCTCCCTCCTCAGTTACCTCTCCTTTTCTTTCTTGTGAAGGTTGGTGATTTCTACCTTTTGCCCTGCACCACGGGGCTAGAAATCCATGTTTCTCATCCCACACAAGGCAGGGATGCCCACAGAGCCCTGCGATACTCGGAGCAGCGTTCTTGGCACTACCAGTACCTGAAAGACTTGTGGTAAAGCTGCCAGAGGAGACAGTGTAGGGTTGTCTTCAGTGCAGGAAGACAGAGAAGCCTGAACACACCAATGTTGGGCTGTTTTCAGTAGAGGAGGAGAGAGAAGCCTGAACACACCCTTTACTCAGTTTTACTAGGCCAGAAAGTCAGGCATGAGCTTAAGTCTGTGGGATTCTCCTCTCTAAGGCCCCATGAGCAGAACTGTAAAGATAAAGGGACATATATATGTGCTTGTCAAGCTAATCGAGGCTGGGAGAAAGGAGAGCTGTGCCAGCCTTCCACTGCTCCACCGTGCAGGGAAGGAGAATTAGAGGGGCAATGAGGAGAGAAATGGAGAGCAACATCCTCTAAAGCTTGTTTTTAAGACATCCCTTCCACCCTAGGGCTTGTTTTAACGGCCCATGCTGCACACTAGATACGGCCCCTTTTATTTACGATGATTATTATGGGCTGCTGCAGGGTCCCCTGGGTCCCAGAGAGGCAGCGCCGGCTGCTATTAAGGCATTTTGTCTTTCTCTAAAATCACATAAAGAACTTCCCCGTGCTCCTCCCGCTGGGCAATAAAAAGCGAAAGACAATCCATGCTGAGCTGGCTGCTCTCTAGCTGGATGGGCAAAGCGCCTCGTTAGGCACAATAAAATGCTCTCCTTAACCCCAGGCCATCAGAGGAGGTCGGGGCAATGCAGCCAAGGTGAAAGGAGGTGGCTGCAGGGAAGGGCTGGAGCAGTGGCCACCAGTGAGCATAAGTGGAGGGAGATGGAGCTGAGCACGCACGGGGCACAGCTGGCCGCACCGACGTATCCCCGTCCCAGAGCAAAAGCAGAAACTTGAGGGTTGCAGAAGGGGAAGCTGCACTGCAAGGGGTGGGTGTCAGCCTGGACCCCAGTATGAGCAGCCCAACACTAGCCCCAGGCTTGGCTTTGCTACCCAGAGACTGGAGTGGAGCGCACGTCCCAGCCAGCCAAAGAAGTATTTTGCAAAATTAATCAGTCCGGTTGAAATGTGATTGATTGAGGCATGAAAGCCACAATCCAGCAAGTCCTGGAAAATGTAATAATCTAAAACCCTATTAATTTTTCATGTTCTTTCCGTTTTGATTTTTTTGTTGTTGTTGTTTTTCCCTTTCCTTTGTGGAGGTGGCTTCATGCCAGGATGTTTATGTGTAAACAGTTCTGCTCTCTCCGGCTGACTCTGTGCACTGGGTGCAGGAGGCTTTGGAGATGGTGAGATCCTGCTGCCCCAGTGCTCTTAGCAGGGCAGGAATTTCCCTCCTTCGCCTGCTTCCCCCGAGAAACCCATTTGCCAAAATTTGCTGACAAGGAGAAAACGGAGGGGAAGGGCCACGTGGTGTTGAGCTTGCCAGCTCAAGCCAACCCCAAACCTGGAAGCAGGAGTCCTGCTCCTCCTAAACCTGTAGATATCACAACAGATACGGTAACACACATAAGCATGTGCACCCTCTCTGGTCACCGACCAGCCGTGGGGCCACCGTGACTTGCAGAGCTGCACAATGGAGAGGAGCAGCGTGAACATCAGGCTCAGTGTTGGCACCTCCTTGACTGAATCATAGAATTGCCTGGTTGGAAAAGACCTTTGAGATCATCGAGTCCAACTGTACCTGTCCACTACTAAACCAGATCTCTGAGCACCTCATCTACCCATCTTTTAAACACCTCCAGGGATGGGACTCCACCACCTCCCTAGGCAGCCGATTCCAGTGCCTGAGAACCCTTTCAGTGAAGACATTTTTCCTGACATCCAATCTGAACCTCCCCTGGCACAACCTAAGGCCATTGCCTCTTGTTCTATCACCAGTTACCTGGGAGAAAAGACAAACACCCGCCTCACTACACCCTCCTTTCAGGTGGTTGTAGACAGTGACAAGGTCTCCCCTCAGCCTCCTCTTCTCCAGACCAAACAACCCCAGTTCCTTCAGCTGTGAACTCATCAGGCTTGTTCCCCAACCCCTTCACCAGCTTTGTTACCCTTCTCTGGACAGACTGTCCTCTAAGGCAGTCAAAAAAATCACTGCTCTGAAATGAAAGGTAAATGTGATGTCCAGGAAGTCAGCCATATTCCTGAATGCAGCACGTCAACCATTTTCTGCAGCAAGGAAACAAACCTAGACGCCACACGGGGAAGGAGCCCAAAGCCAGCGACGTGGTTTAGCTGCTCGTTTGAAGTTTGGTCCAAAGCTACCTGTCAAGCATTTTGCCAGTGGATTGGTCATGTAATTAGCAATCGATGTGAGCCTAAGTTGTAAGTGGCACCATTAGTATGTAAATAATTCTGTTTTCAATAGATCTGTTTTCATTTTTGGTTCCAAAATGAAAATGTCTCTATTTGTTCAACATTTTTTGGCCTGTATTTTTGGTTGGGTTTTTTTTTTTTTGACACAGTGTCAACATTTCTCAAGTGGGAAAAACTAACATAGTTTAGTTGGTTTTTTTTTTAAAAAAGGACCAATTTTCTGCCAGCAGCATCCATGGAAATGTTTCAAATAGGCCTCTGATGAAGTAATCTGAACATATGCCATCAGACCCAAGACCTGACCTCTTCCAGTAGCCCTTGTTGGACTGCTTCCCTGGGGAAATGAGGCTGTAAAATCACACCTTCTCTGTGTCTATTTGTCACCTTTCCACCATCAAACACTAGCATACCTGGGCAGATTTTAAGCACAGATGGGATGAGATCTTGGTGATAACTGGGTTGTGACAAACGTCTCAAAAATCACAGTCCAGATACAATTATGTTTGCATTTCTAACTACATAAAAGGTGGTAGGTAGCAGGACTTTGGCTTTTATTAGACACAAAAGAATCTCAGGTGGATGAAAGTCCTTAAAATTTCCCAGGTGGAAATTCCAGGTTTCCCAGTCCAACCATCAGCTGGACTTTGCACCCTTCTGGCCTGCAAGTCAACCAATGGAGCTCAGATGTACTTTGAGCAGGAGCAACACTTTTCTCCTGCCTCATCTGAAGTGCTCTGCCTGCCACGTCTGGGGAGTCACCCTTGGGACAGTGTTTCCCGTGGTAGTTTGCCACGTGTGTCCTCTGCTAGACCAGTCTTGAAAACCCAATGAAATGAGGACAAAGCAAGTGACTGATCTTCATCCCAGGGCCAGAATGCAGCTCTCTGCCAGGTTTTCAGTTGGATCTTTTTCCTATGGGACCGTGGGGCCGTTTTTCATGGTGGTGCTACGTCACGCTGTGTTTCCCCCAGTAACTCTTGCTGTTTCCAGCATTTTGGCCACAAGATGGATCAAACCTGGCTGTGGCCTTAGGGTCCCTCTGCGTTCATCACTGTGCTGGGTCACTCCAGCCTTTATTAGGACCATTTATTTATGTCCTGCTCTGCCTGAAGAGCCTTTCTGAAGTGTCTTTGCTATCCCCAGCAGCTCCTGTTAAATCCAGAAGACAAAACGTTAGTCCTCTCCATGAGGGTTTTTTATATTTAATAAAATTTACTTGTGCTCTTCCCCGAGGGACTTGTTGAAGTTGTGAAAGTCAAAGATAAAATGTTCTAGCCGCTGTTTCCTGGAGAGCAATTCTGTGTTGTCTCGTGAAACTCCTTTAATGGACATCTGTAAAGGGCAGAGATGGGACTGAGGCACAACCTATGGTCCAAGTACCTCTGAACCTGGGAGACGTTGGCAGCCAGATCCAAGGCCATTCTTTACAGCTCTTTTCTGAAATGGTTCCTAACGGGCTGAAAGAAAACTTGAAAGGGAACAACTTCAACATGGGAGAAAAACCAAAGCCTGTTTTCCTTCCCAGTCTATGCTTTGTGGCTGTCTGCCAGCTCCCTGTAGATCTCAGGACCTATACGGGGCCACGTGAAGAGGTTCAGCCTCCCTGTTGGAGGGACAAGCTGATGGTGCAAAGGCTGTAAAGGTAATTTCGACATCAGGCAAGACACAAGTTCCTTGGATCAGGACATACCCTGCCACAAAATGATACTACCTGCAAGAGAAGCCCAGGAGCAGCTTAGCTCTTAGTTACTCATCAAGACTAATGAGCTGATAGACATGTTGGGCTAACGAGGCTGCACTCTTGCTAGTCCTGGAGTGAGCAGTTGGTCAGGGGGCTCTGCCCTGTGCTGCACCGTGCAGGAGGGAGACACTTCCATACCCAGGCTCCCTCACAGACCATTTTGACAGGGAGAAAATGTATTTCATCCTCCATCAAATCCTTGGCAGGAAATGTCGACTTGATGCCAACAGGAAAAAAACCCTAATAAATAAAAGGAAGCACTGTTTTCTTTTGGATGGTTTGAAGTGTCAATGTTTTCTGGGCTGAAAGTTGACTTTTTATTATTTTTTTAACTCTCTTCTGCTACTGAGACTAAGCAACACCCCAGTGAAACATCTTCCTACCAGCACCCATGAGTGAACCCCATGGGTAGCAGGGTTGATATTCTTTGGGCATGAAAATCACATCCCCAAGTGCCCAGGGCAGTATGGGGGACACATCTCTGTGATGGGGGTTGGCTGTGGTGTCACCAGGATGCTATGGAAAGGGGCAGAGGACCCACCAGGAATGTTAATCTCTGCAACAGAGCGGGATGTTGTGCACCCAGATGCTGCCCATGGGTACCCGCCGTCACATCGGCTGGTCCTTGGAGAGCCAGTCACACGCAGTGCCTCCAGCAGGAACACCGAGCCCTCAGCCACCGCCTCCAGAACAGTCTCCAAAACCTACCCAAGCTCTTGGGTTTGCCTGCAAAGCAGAGCTGGAGAACAGAAAAAGGGAAATATCGGTGTTCTGAGGTGCCAAAGAACATCACTATGTCACTGTGGTCTCCCCTTGTCATGCCCTGGGCGCTGGCACTTGTCAAAGGAGCCTGGTCCAGAGGAGGGGTGCATATGCACAGTGTCACTGCCCACGGACATTCCCCTGCCCACTGAGGGTACGTCAGCAACTGGCTGACCCCAAGCCACTCATTCTTGGAGAGGACGACTCATAATGAAAAAAAAATCACATTTTCTGTGAAAAAAATAGTACTTTACACACAGACATAAGCTTAAACCCAGCTCCAATTTTCTACAGAAGGAGAAGTTTTGATAGGAGGTTTCATCTTCCCCACTCCAAACTATATACAGGCTCCAGCCCTAAACTCTGACCCTGCTGGGACCTCCCATTCAGCTTTGAACAAGTTCCTCCTCATCCTAGGAGCCAGCGCAAAGGCTGGGCAGAGAAATGGCTTTCTTGGCACCCAGATCTCTTTTCTGATTATTATTCTGGTCATTCACCCTCTTTCTCTCTCAATCTTGAGGAAGGAGCAGTGATTTTGTGAGTTGGAATTTGGATGTATTCCCAGCTCTTTTTTTTTTTCCCCTCTCCTGTTAATTAAAACTAATAAATCTGCTCAACAGAGTTTGCAGAGCAGGGGGACAAGGTACAGTTATCTTGACACGGCAAGGCCATCTCGCTCGTTCTCCCCACACCTTTTATTTATTTAATTTATTCACTTATTTATTCAGTTCTTGAGCCCATTCCAGAAATATGCTGCTGATCTGAATTTCTCATCTATGCTACGTGCAGGCTCTTTGCCTTTCTTTCACAAGGAAGCAGTCCCACAGGAGCTGCAAATAATCAACAATTATCATGGCATGCATCCCTACATAATTACCGACAATCCGGAGTAACCTGGAAACAAAGAGAGTCCATGTTATACAAGACCTGCTCGGTCTGTTCCTCCTCACATGCCTCATCCCCTCCACAGCACAAAGGGAGATGAACCCCCAGGTTTTGGGGCGCAGGGGGGTTAGTGCAGCGCTCACTCCTTTGTACTGATTTGGGGGGTGAAGCAGGAAAAGTCAAAAAAAGGGACCAAGCCCCCACACTTGGGTGTTTACTACCATCCGAGATGTTGCACAACTGCCCTGGCATCCCCGGCCACCCTGGAGAGCCGGGTGGTACCTGCCAGCCCTGGGCAAGTGACTGTGATACCCTGTGAGGTCCCAAAGGGCTCGAGGTACCTATGAACTGTACCCCGTGTCCTTCTCCAGCATGGTACATCCGTCCTCCAGGAGGACATAAGTGGCCTCTGAATGAGGTGCCCAGCCCAGGATGGGACAGGCTGCCTTTTTTCAGAGACTCTGCCCATCCCCAGCTTTGTAGCCAATTTCTCCTTGCCCTCAGAGAGTGGGTGGTGGTTCCTCCTCCCCAGCATCTCGAATGGAGGGGAGGGCAGAGGAGAAGGGTGACCCATGGGTGCCACGGGGGTCCCTGGCTGACTTTCCAAGGCAGATGTTTGTGCAAAATGGCTTTGCTCTGAAGTCCTGCGGTCTCCTCCTCCTCCTCGATGGGAGGAAGGCAGTGCTGGTAGCTATAGCAACCAGACCTCCTTCACTCCAGCCGCCAAACTTCACCCAGACCAGCGTGGGCAAAGAAATGAAGAGGGCTGTGAGAATGCAAATGACCTGCAATCCCTCCAAACCCTTCCAATCAATATCATATTAATTTTAAACCACGAGAGTTAGGCGAGTCGTGTGGAAGGATAAAGGAGCGAATCCCAGGCAGCATGGATGATGGAAAAAAAGCAAAGGAAAAGGCACAAGACAGAAAAACAAGATGAAGACCCATCTCTTTCTCCCCCCCTACCCTCCAATCCAGCTCAGAAGAGGCCGTACTAGTGTAATCCAGAGGCTAACAGCTTTAATTAGTGATTTAAGTACACTCCACAACAGACTTTGCGCTCTCAGTACTCTTGGGAAATGGCTACGCCACAGCTGTTGAGGCAAAGCATGTCCTTCCCTTGCTCTTCCCCTTCTCTGGGACATCAGCACGACTGTGCTGTGCCTCTTCTGTGTGTAAAGCAAAGCTGTGGGGGGAACAGCAGTGGCCAAGCAGTTGTGAACATCATCCCTCATGGCTGTGTTTACCAGTGCAACACCACGTTCACCCGTCCCAACAACAACCACTGCAGTGAAAGGTGAGTCCAGCAAAATGGTGGGAGAGGACAACCAGGTCCCATTCAATGGTCCTTGCAGCTTCCCATCCCCTGCCCTGAACAGTGCTGGGCCTGTTCTACCACATCTTTGTCCCTCTCCTCTGCACAGGATTTCTCATGGCTGTTGTTCCCACCCCTTTGGCTTTCTGACAACTGTTCAAATAACCCCACAGTCTCCTTTAGCCCCTTTCTCCTGAACTGGGTGAATTCCTTTTCCTGCTTTACAGATGGGGAAATGTAGGCAGAGGGGAAAGGACTTGCTCAAAGTCATCCATCGAAAAGCAGTGGTAGATGCAGGAATTGACCCTGAGACCCCAAGTCAGAGTTTTCTATCTCAGGCTGCACAGCCTGGAGATTTCTCCTCTGAAATAATTATCTTTTTTTTTTTCTATTTCAGATGGGTTTTCAGCCAAAACTCAAGGGAAAAAAAAAAAATGGAAACTTTGACTCCTGGAAGGAAAGTTATCGGGTTTTTTTGCACTGAACCCCCTGACTCAGTTCTCCAATGAAAACCTCCAATCCATTCCCAGCTCTTAAGTGTTGATTTTAGAAAGTTGATCATTGTTTTTTTGGAAACAATCACTTTTTAGAGAAAGCTGTTTATATAGATAACCACCATCCTTCTCTCACTTGAAGCAGCAGCTGTTGTGGGAGACAGCTGAAATGGCAAACACGCTCTTGCTCAATCCATCACCCAGACACGAGGAAAGAAGAGCTACTTAAGTTAAAGGACAATGTTTGCATAAGAGGAGCTAGGCCACAAATCAATTCACGCTGGAAGACAGGAGAAGGTTTTAACTAGAGCGGCGGGCTCCTGGAATGATCTTCTGATGGG
>NW_010333903.1:89437-108917 GCF_000700745.2 Antrostomus carolinensis
CATTGCATGTGATGGCGCTGACTTTGACTTGAGCGAAGCAGAAAGATCTGATTTCATATTTCTGTTTCATGCCAGAGGTCTCTGGGCAGTTAGAGCTCTACCTAATGATCCGTGTTGTATGGAAAGAAACTCAAAGAACATTCGCTATTGAATTTCCATAGTCTTCCCCATCCTATTTGCATTTAAAACTAGCTTTCAGATGCTGTGCGTGGGACAAGACACATTTCTGCTCAATACCCGTCCAATTTTCCCTGTTGCGAATTCAGGCTGGCGGCACCGATTGCTATCGATACAGATGGAGTTGCGTGAGAATCCAGAGTTTTCTGGCCCGGAGAAATCTTACAGGGAAATAGCTGCAGCACTACTGAATGCTCTGGTTGAGCCAACGCGTGGCAGGGTGAGAATGGTGTTTCTGATTACTGAGAAACAACATTATGAGAAGCTGGGAGGATGCATCTTTTCTCTTTCTTAAATGGGGACAAAAAACGCCCCCCAATTTCTGGCCCAACCATTAATAGTTATTCCAAAGAGAACTGATCTCAAGTAGCAAGAAATATTTTGCTTCAGCTATTTCAAAGCATTCTTTTTCAACCTTTGCAGCCTTGTTATTAAAATGCTTCTATTTTTTAGAAGAAATTGATTTACATTTTAAAACAGCAGAAAAAGTCACTTTGAATTTCAAAAAAAAAAAATCCCATTTGAAAATGTCAGAGTGGCTGAAGAGGAAAGCTATCGACAGACAATGCTGAGAAGGCTAAAGCCTCTTTCAGTTTAGTCTTTACTAAACAGATCAACTGTGAGTTGGTGTCTGACACAATTAACACTGAGGAGTAAGATATCAGGCTAGGAAGGGACGGAAGACTTGCGAGCGTACGTAGCTAAGGCAGGCGTTTTCGAATTGGCTGCACCATGCCAGCTCCATCCCTGGGCACATCGAGAACCAGTGAACACGATTTCGGAGCCAACGTAGCGATATTTGAGAAGATGACGATGCAAAAATGTAGAAAAGGGCAGATGCAACACCTGCTTTTTTGAAAGAGGCGAATGAGTTTACCTCTAATTTTCAGAAGCATACTGAGAGCAAACAAAGCCTACGCGAGCACCTGGAAGAACGCAGGAAAATGAATAACAGCCAACATGAATTTGTAAAGACCAAATTGGGTCAAACCAATCTAATTTCCTCCCGTGACTGGGTGGCAGGGCTGGTGCTGGAGGAAGATGCAGGAGATGTCATCTATCTTTACTTCAGGAAGGCTTCTCAAGCTGTCTCCCATGACATTCTCATCAGCACGCTGGGAAACAGCTCTACCTTGCAATTTGGCTGTACCTAGAGAGGGATTATCAATGGTTCCCTGTCAGAAAGGAGGGATGGGTCTAACAGGGGTCTCTCCTGATCTGGTACGATTCGATATTTCAATTAACCTCCTGGATGATGGAAGAAGGGAGATGTTTATTAGATCTGCAGAGGGCTCACCCCAGGAAAGGCTACCAGCACTTTGGAGGACACAAAACCAAATTCAGACCAGACTTGAGACCTGGTGACGGGAAACTGGAGAAAGGGCCTGAGATATCCTATAAAGCTGATGAAATTGAGGGAGGACCAGTGCACAGTTCAATGGCAAGTCTCTCACAAACACCAGATGGGCTACAATGGGCTGGGCAGCAGTTCGGCAGAAAAAGATCCAGGGCTTTATTTGATGAGAAGTGGAACAGACTGTGGCAATAAAAGGCAAAGGGTTGACAGCAGCCTTGTCTTAGAAATGGCTCAGAAAGAGCCTTCTCCGGACAGGAGAGTGAAATACAGAAGCCCTCTGGGGCTTTCTGTCCTCGTTTCTGTTCAATGGTTTGGGTCCAGCAAAGGCAACTTTGGCTGCCACTGGGTTTGGTTTAAATAGACGAGTATTTCCTCCAGGAAGTTTCCAATTCTCTTCTTTCTGCAGAGCATGATTTCCATTCCGTGCCCAACACTGCCTCTCTGGCTCTTTAGATCTTTCATGTGGAGCCAGGGATTAATATCATTTCAACACTATTTAAAAAAAAAAAAAATTAGCAAATTGCATTTGTGTCTCACTGGAGGACACAGGCTCCAGCACAGCCTTCTCCTTCGGGGAGACGTGGAGTGATGGGGTACTCCACCGGGCTGCGACCAGAAACCTGCCAGGAGAAGGAAGATTCACAGTCCCTCAGATCTCAGTGACGGCTCTATCCTTTAGCAACTCTGCTGTAAACATACATATTGCTGAGCAAAAACTGTGCATGCACAAAAAAAAGGGCTGTTGCTAATAGATGGTTGTGCTTGTTGCTACTCTACTAAGAATGTCCTGCTAATTTTTTGTTTTCACCAAATTTTCCACTTGAAATATGAGAGCGGAAACGAAGCCGTGAGCTGCATCAATAAAGAGAGGCAGAGCTTCTGCTTTGCCTTTGGCTCTGTGGCATCGGTGGGGACAGGAGCTCAAAGTCTGCTGGTATCATCTGCCTGGGTCCTGTAGGACCTCGTGCCATAGCTCGGACCTAAAATGGTCTTACCCTTGGAAAATTCCACCTAGAGCCTCATCTCTGGCTGCGACAACCACGAAAAAGGAAACACAGGGCTTGTCAGACCAACTTACTCAGCCATGTGGTAAGTAAGGCTTGTTCCTGGTGGCTTTGTAAATATTAAAAAAAAAACCCAAATAAACAACTAAATAAGACCAACCAAACAAACACAGTCAAAGCCTTAGAAATAAGGAATGATGCTGCCAGTCTTGGGAGACAAGGGCTTCTTTGGAGAGAGAAAGAAAGATGACAACCGAGCAAGCATCGCCATTTCTGGTGGCATGGTGGCTGAGCTTCAAGGTCAAACTGACAAAGGCTATTTGTTTCACTCAAAAACCAAACTTTTTGTTTCCCAGACGCACCTTCCTCCAGCTGTCTTTCACACAAAGCCCCTGTCCTCGTGCGGTCAGCTGCAAAGCAATGCGGGGAGGACCCAGACAGCAGAGCCGCATCAAACTGTGCCACCATTCAGCAGCACCCAGCAAGGAGATTTAAAGGCTATTGTGGAGAAATCCTTTAAATCCATCCATGTAGTGTAGGAACAAGAAAGGCAAATGGGTAACTGGGAAGCGTTTTGATGCTGGGAAGGAATACAAATCAGAAGGGCTGCTGGAGCTTTACTGTACAACTCTTCGCATGTCGTTGCCAAAATCCCTGAATCCTGCCATTTTCAATTGACTAAATTCTCTAGGAAATAGCAGCAGGGGCAGCTCCCAGCTCCCCTATTTAGGGGATGCTCCCGCCTACCTGCTCACCTGGCATCTGCACCTGAAGCACCTTCACTGATGGGGCAGAGGACCCAGCTGTCCCCGCAGCCCCTTCTGCTGCAGACACCCCAACCAGCCCATGAGCACAGCGGGGCTGGAGTTTGGGGTGCGCTGGGGACCCTGGGGTTGGCTGGTACCTCCAAAAGAAACCCAGCAAGGTCGTGCACAGCAAAACACACTGCTGACAGGGGAAAGGACACAGGGGCCTGAAACCCAGAGCTGTCAGAGCTACATCTGGAGGGTGAGAGACTGCCAAGACTCTCCTTTTTGGGGAGTCATCAAAAACTACCCAAGTCCCAAACCTGGGAAGGCACGAAGGGATGGATGAGCGTGCACGGGGGAACGGGTGAGTGTGCAAGGGGATGTGGGTGAGTGTGCACGAGTGGCTGCTGATAGAGGAGGAGTAAGTGAGAGGCAGAGCCTGGAAGCGTTTAAACATGCAAACACACAAACCCTCTTAACAATCAGCACGGATGGAAATATTGATGGTTGCATTAAAAGTAAATATATTTTTAATTAAATCATTTTCCCCTTCTCCATTCAAGGGGCGTGAAAGCACTCATAAAATTAAACTGCTGCTTGAATTTCGTTCTCTCTCTCTCTCTCTCTCCTCTGACACACGACAAGTCTACGATTTCCCCCTCTGCCTTCCCACCATCCCCACCACCCCATGGCACCACCAGCTTTTAGTTCTTTAACCCCTTCTTGGCATCCCAGAAAACATCAAGGTTAGAGCAGAGCAGCTGATTTTCTCCTCCCTTCTCTCTCCTCCTTTCCCTCAGTCCCAGCTCAGGCCCAGCTCTGAAGGGCTCATTAATCAAAAGGCAATTAATTCCCCATCATGGGGGCAAATAACAGATACAGACATTCAATAGCCGCCTTTTTCTACGCTTGAGTGTTTCTCTGATTCCTGCAAACCAAAATAAAAAGAAGCCAAAGCAAAAGAAACACCAAATGATTAAACGCTTCATTAACATCCTGCAAAGGGGGGGAGGCCATGGCTTATTTGTCTCTGTCGCCAAAAGAGACAAATAGTTCAGAGGGATCCAAATGGTTGCCAAAAGCAGGGTGCAAATTGGGGTGCAGGGTGCTGAGGTCCTCTTGTCCTGGAAGGACTCCTGAGCATGAAACATCTGCAAAATGGGACTGTTGGACCACAAAATGGGGGGGAAAAAAATAATCCCTTTTTCCTTTTTCCCTCCCTTGGCCCCCAGGGTTTGAGATGGGAGATGGGACACTGCTCAGACTTTCTCCATCTCACCCTCATATCAGATCCCTGCTCTGCTCCCAGAACGTGGCCTTGGTCTCTGCAAGGACCATTACACATCACACCAACAACCCACTACTCTGAAAATACAACTAATGAACAAGTTTATGATGAGGAAAAGAAGCTATTGCTCCTTTTCATTTTGTTGCTGATCAGTCAAGAAGTGACTAAGAGTTTTGACAAATAAAACTGTAGGTTTGCTCAACCATCGTGTCCGAATCAATTAGCTGATGATCGCTGCCTATGGAAAAATTAAGAGTAAACTATTATATTAGTTATTTAATCACTGGACTTACAAAAAACAAGGCACACGATTCAAATGCTCAGCTGGTATCATTAATCATAGTTTGTAGCAGAAAATAATTTTATATTATTAAAGCAATTACCATGTAATCATTTAGGTTAGCAAAAATTCATTAATCTTTATTCATTATTCAATCAGATCGCATTATTTTAGCCTATTCCATCTAACTTGCCATTTCAAAGTGGTGCAAAAAAAAAAAAAGGGGAAAAAAGTGACAAAAGGAACTTTTTATAATACTAAAATATAAAACTTGGCAGAAATTAATTCTAAATATAATTAATATAAAGGCATTATGTCTGCAGGAGGGACAGCACAAATGTCGTCTCTCCACAGGATTTATTTGCTATTTCTCCATACCTCGGGCTGCGACTCCCAAGGGCTCAGTGCTCACTACTTGGAGCAGGTTATTTTTTTTTTCCCCTTTCCCTTTTATTTAGTCACCTGAATAAATTGCCAGACTGTGTGTTCAGAAACCAGAGGTTCTCATTGTGAGCCTGATGGGCAGATTAGCAGAAAATCTAGCTGCGTGGAAAGCTGGAGAGCAAAGCGTGACGCTCCCCATCGAGAACCTGACCAGAAGCCTCCACTCCTTCCACCCCACCAGCCTCCTGGGACGTGCAAGAGACTGGCAGCTCTGCTTGTAGTTTGCAATCTCAGGGTTTGGGGTCTGACAGCCAGAACTAAGCCTCCCCCAAGAAAATCAAAGCTGCAGAGGAAGTGGAGCTCTGCCAAGCTGGGTCAGACTCTTATCTGCTGGCAAGCAAAAAGAAATTGGCCTGACTTTTCTTTCTTTTTTTTTTTCCTCTTTATCTTCTGAGATGAGTGAAACTGCAGTGCTCATTATTATCATTATTTTACTTTTAATAGTTGAAGAGGCTACCAAGGATCTTTTGATTTTATATCCATGAATTTATCTGGATAGTTTTTCCTCTATGGGGAAAAAAAGGAGGAGGGAAAATAGAAAAAAAAAAAGCAAGCTTCTCCCAGGAGACAGCAATTTCAGGCTCCTTAGCATGTCATTTACAAACCGAGTGGCTAAACCCTGGTTTGGTTGGTGAACAGGTTTTTCTCTAGTCCTTCTCCCCAGGGAAACACAAGTTTGTCTTCAAAACATCACTGCAAAGTAGGACAGTAATGTTAATGCTATTCTGCTGCTAAGAGAGAGTGAGCAGCTTGCCCAAGGTACTTGAGGGGGCGTGTGATGGATCCAGGAATAAGATCTCAGTCTCTAGTTTATCCCTTTCTATGACATGCTCTGGAATCAAGTTTTCCCTCAGATAAGGGGCAATTTAATGTCCCCTTGGCCCCAGGGACCATGTTCACTGCCGTATGGGTTTGGGGACTGGCCATCCCACTCAGAAGCACCAGGTTGGTGTGGTGCTCGAGCTCCTGTCCTCTGCTTCGGAGCTGCTTGTCATGCCAGGTGGACACTGTTGAAGAGAGAGTGACATCTCTATCAAACTACCCTTCAAAGTCTTCGTGCTGTAATTCTGTCTCAGATCCTGTCTTTTCACAGTCATCGTGAGTTATCTAGAATTTCCCGAGAGTTGCAATGCCCCCAGCCCTGCTGTAGCCTGGGGATCTGCACAACAAGACCAACCTGGGGACATTTACTTTTTATTTGAGTGCCCTTCAGAGGGGAGCAGGGCAAAGGAGCCAGGTCCTAAGGAGTTCAGAGGGAAAGAGAAGGACGAAGGAAAGCATAGCCATGGGAAAACACAGGCATTTCCAGGGCTCCCTGGAAGATCTCTGAGTGCTATCCCTTTCCAGAGATGGGATCTCCACCTTCTTTTACCCTTTTTGCCCATGACTATAGAATTGCAGCTCCTATTTCTTTGCCATGTTACTTCAGGTTTGCATCACTTTGATATGAAATTGGAGCAAAAGGAGGGTTATCAGGTCCCAGAGTTTCCATTTTCCCCATTGTTGGTCATGCCCAGCAATGCCAAGGACACTCAACCAGCTCTCCCCAGTTTACATTGCCAGAGCTCCACAGGATCCCTAAAAATGACCAGTTCAGCCCACGGAGGGATTAACTGACATCTCCCCAGAAAGTCATGATTTGGACTTACAAGGCAGAAGAAGCAGCTTTGCTGAATGCAAGAGGCAATTCAGTCTCAAAGTAAATAATAAAAAAAGAGCAATCCTGTTTTCCTTTGGAGCATGTAGCAGGTTGTCATGGGGAAGGCGTGTGGGCTTTTCTGCAAAGGGAGCATCGCTGATGACCTTTGGATAGCGTTTGCTCAGAGCCAGCTGCTGCATTCAGCACATCCCGGGGCTTGATGAACCCACAGCCTCGTGGCTGCTCTGAGTGAATTTTCCTCAGCCCTGTCTTCCCTCTTGCTTCAGAACCCGACTGTCAGATCTGCAACTCCGTGCTTCTTCCAGAGCCAGAAGAACACTCTAATAAGCTATCCTCAAGAGCAAGGGCTAGGGCTTGGAATTGCACCAAAGTCACCGCGTCCCTGGAAAAATGTCCCCTTTGGACAAGAAGTCTAATAAGCAGATGGAATTTGCCCCAAATCAAATCTATAACAGTTTATTAACATGACTCCTAAACCCGTGACTGAGCTGGAGCACCACACCTGCAAGTCGGCATTACAGCACCGGCACCCGTAACCGTAACCACGGCAGTGAGCTGCGCTTTGCTCAGAACCACAGAATCCCAGACTGGTTTGGGTTGGGAGGGACCTTAAAGCTCATCCAGTTCCAACCCCCCTGCCAGCAGCAGGGACACCTTCCACTAGACCAGGTTGCTCAAAGCCTCATCCAACCTGGCCTTCAACACTTCCAGGGAGGAGCAGCCACAGCTTCTCTGGGCAACCTGGGACAGTGTCTCACCACCCTCACAGCAAAGAATTTCTTCCTTGATGGATAAAGCAGAGGATCAAGAGCTCAGGTTTCTTTCCTAATTTTGGCAATGGTCCACCTGATGATTTCAGGGCTTTAACTACTTATTCCTTCAGTTCCTGGGAAAACTCCAGGAGATAAAGGTTTACACCTGGCCTCCACCAGTGCCTGGAGATTCAGAGGTGAGACGCAGGGTTTAGACAGAGCAGCCAAGGGCTGGTCTGCTTGGGGACATGTGAGACATTAGCGGGAGGTGGCAACTGAATGCAAACCACAATGTCCAGAAATCCCTGAAACTGAAGCCAGCTGGGGCAGGGGGACACAAAGCTCCAAGCTGCAGGGAAACCACTCCATTCCCAAGCAGTTCTCCAGTGGACGAGCAGAAATTTCCTGCACATTTTGTCAGAAATGGAGCCACCTCTAGGACATGGTCCCAGGGCACCTCAGGAGGGAACACGGATTCTTGGAAGCTGTCAGGCACGGATGTTGCTCAGCACGGATGTTGCTCAGCACGGGGTTGAATTGGGTTTTGAGGCTGAGGCGGGAGGACCGACTGTGATCACATCTCCCACCCATTTTGCAGGCTCGGGTTAGTGCATCTGTGGTACGCTCTGGAAGCAGCTTAAAGAGATTTTGATAGCATTGCTGGGAGAAAATGAACCTGTTAATGCTGCTATTTGCTGCAAAAAGGATTCACGCCCAGAACACTTTCTCCCAGCAATGATCATTTTTAGCTGTGAGAATGAATTAGCCTTCCACTGAAAAGCTATTTGCATGGGAAAGAGGTCAGCTAGGAGCAGCAAAGTGATTATTTGGGGGGTAAGGCCCTGTCCCAGCCTTGAGGAGACGTGGGTTTAATTCTCATCTTTAACTCTCAATTTCCAGCCACCCTCTGCGCCCTTGAAATCTCTCTGTCTCCAGCTCTAATGATTAGGGGCAGTGCCCAGAGCAGAAGGGCGCAGGGGCATCACAAGGCTTGAAACGTACCTGCAGGTAACCTGCTGTTCCTGTCTTGCTAATAAAAGCTCTGGGTTTATTCTGGCAGGACTGGTTCGTTTAATCATCTCCAGAGTGCAGAGTTTGCTTACAGCCATTTAACAACAAATCATCTGAGATCAATGTAACGAATCCCAGGCACTCGCTCATTGGAAGCCCCTCGGGTGATCCCAGAAGACCCAGTCCTGCTCTACGGGTCGAGCCACCCAGGTCTGAACAACGGCTGTGATCTATCTGGCTCCTCTGTCAGGAGTTAATTGCAGGCTACACTTCAACAGGAAAGAGGCCAAAAGATAATTCTCTCTCTGGTCCTGGTTCTGAGTGCACCAACCAGCCCTCGGCTCCGCAGGCCACTGGGAACGGGGCTGGCGTGGTCTCCAGGGAGTAACGCACAGGCCCTGCCTCAAAGGGCCTTATTGTGTTTTGGCCACACTGATGGTCACACAGATGCTGGTGCTTGCTCCACTCATCCAACCCTTCCATCCCTGGGCTGGGCTCCCATGCATGAGGCTTTTCATCAGAGGGTGAGTTCACCCAAGACACGGAGACTTTTGTAAGGCAGTAGTTGGTATCTGCTGCTGATGGGACAAGAGTCCAGGACAGATATTGTCCCCTCCACTGCCCAAATCCTGACCAGGCACCGGGAGCTGCATCCAAGGCTGACTCCTCCAGGCTGGGCATGATGAAACACAGGTCTTCATTGCCTCTTCTGCTGGTTCTGGTAGCCCCTGTTGGGTGGTAAGCAAACTTTTCTCATCCGTACCATTTATTTCCTTCTCCAGCTTCCTGTCTCACTAATTATCTGAAGGAGATTGATAAACCCGCCAGTTGCCGCTCTGGTTACAGGTCACTTACCACGGTAATAAGAAGCGTAGAAATCAATAGCCATAAATAGTGGTTGGGAATCAAATTCCCTGAACAGTACTTTGAGTGAGGAGAAGGTTTAATTACGCCATTGTCTGGCTTACTTTGCCCTGGAGGAGTGGGACAGAGCTGAGGGGAGGTGAGAGGCAACATGCTCCAAGAATTCAGCCAGTCTTTTATTTTTGGGCCAAGACTGGAGAAGCCCATAGGCAAGGAGAGACATTGAGGACTTGGAGACTCTTCCAAAGGCAGCACAGCTTCATACCACATTTAGCTGCAGGCAGGATTTTAACGCTGTCTGTGTAAGTCAGAGTGAAAGCTGTGCGTGATTAAAAACCAGGCTGGTGGCAGCCGTATAGGAACAGGTGGAAGGCACAGAAAGCAGTAAATTGAGTTTTTTCTAAAGCAAACAAGGTTTTAGACTTGGGACTGATTCAGCCATGCATTGAACTCTGCGATGGTCCACCTGAGGATGGTCCACAGCTTTTGGATGAAGAAAGAGGGAGGCTGTTTGCTCTCACAGGGCTTTGGGATGATGGAGTTGAAGCCACGTACGTGAGCAGCTCCCATGTGCAGTTCCAGCAGGAGTGGGAATGACGGCTGGATGGGCTGAACAGGCAAAGTGGCAGTGTTAGTTTTTATTACTGTTAGTGCCAAGCTACTAATCTGCATGTTTAGCAAATCTTGCAGGTTTTTGCAAGTTTCCAAAGTGCAAGGCTTTGCTATATCCAGATAACTGATGGCTTCTTTGGAAGAGGCGCATTGGTCAAAGATTTGTACCAGGGTATGTGCATGAAGGTTTCCACAGGGATCAGACATTTCTGAGTACAAAAATATGTGTCTCCAACTATCTCCAAAGTCCTTTCTCTTCCTAGAGATGGCAGATAAATCCAGCTCACATGGGACTTCTTAAGGAGAGGTGAGAAATAAAGGAAAACCTCTCCAGTCCTCTCACCCAGCTGCCCCTCTCAGCTGCTGTCCTATGCTTCCAGAGGAGCCAAGTGCTGCAGGACAATGGTGTGCCAGATCTCCCTCACCCTTTCTGCTCTGGAAAGGCTCATGGACCCTTCGAGCAAAGCACAGCTGCCAGGCTGGAACGGGAAACCATCCAGCCTGTTCCCCACCACTGTTTCCCAACCAGTGAGAATCCAGCTGGAACCAGGAAGAGTTTCACCCCAGGAAAAAATATTGGAGAAAAAGCCAAGGAAGATTGGCAGCCTTCACGTTTCAGAGATCAGCTTTCCCACCAACATCTGCTCCCACACCTGAACCCAGACTGGGGCTTGGGCAGTCCCATCCTGGTGCCGAAGGGAATCGGCATCTCCCGCTCGCTGCACGGGGCTGATGCTGCAGCAAAGTGACGCCCCGGCACCAGCCTATCTGCAGGAGGTTTTCTCCACGCTGTGCTGGCGACGCTGCTCACACGCAGGACTTCAGAATACACCCACTAGAGGAAAATGCACAGAAACATGGCAAGCAAAGTGGGGAAAAACCCAAACCACCTTCAGTGCCCTTTGCTGCAGGGCAGCTCCTGAGCCCCTGCCCTGGGGGAGCAGCTCCTTCCCTCAGGTTCTGCTTAGTCTTCCCTTGCTGCTGCCTCCCCAGGTCCCCAAACCCTTTTGTTTCCCCCCAGAATTGCCCTGGCACTGCACCCGTCTGTCTGTCTGCCTCACAGCACCCGCTCTGCTCACGGCCGCTCCGGTAGAGCCCTGCTGCACTCCTCTAGCTAGCAGAGTATAAATATGGTATGAGATAAATACTGTCACGGCACATTACCCTGGTCCTTCCTCACCAATACACACTGCAGACAGAGTTATGCATCTATTTATATGTGTATATATATCTAATTATACTATATAAACTGTATATCCAACTCTCCATTGTGTATATTTAATATAAATGCCGGTTAATTGCCTTCAGTAAATATATATGAGGATTAACTGTATTGAAATTAAATTTATTGGTAATCCCCTTGAAAATTAACACACAAAATAAACACATAAAATAAAAGCAGAGGACATGGTAGTTTTTATGTTTGGTTCTTTTCACCGTACACAAGGTTGGGCCTTTGCTAGGTAAGAGCATCGAGGTCTCCAATACCTTTTCCTGGTAGAAATACCTTCCCCCTGGTAGCCGTGGGCTCATATTGATGTTGTTTGCAGCCACAAGAGCCCTGGGTCTGAGCCTCGTGTGCGGCGGGAGGAAGGCTCTGGCTGGCCCCGCTCTGCCCACGGCGGCTCGCTAACGCGGCCGACAGCTGGTCCGGCAGATTGGCGATGGGCTCCGGTGCCTTCCAGCCCGAGGTCATCGCCTTGAATACGGCCCCGGTCGGCAGTGACAGAGAGTCATAACGGCCGAGCAGATGTTTGATGGCATGTGCAAAATGGGCTGGGGGTGCTCAGGCTGGTTCTGGCGTGCAGGTGGCCACGGCAAACAGCAGTGTCCATGCGGGCAGACGCCGTTAACCCCATCAGCCAAGCAGGTAAGGACAGCTGCCTGGTGCCACGCCAAGCCCACCTCGGGGACAAGCAATGAGTTCTCTCCTGGCATCAATAAAATCCTCTTGGTAGGAGGGACAGTTCAGCTCTCATGTCTCTTTTTCCACCCCAGAAAGAAGTGCCGCTTGGTGGCTCCATTATTTGGTGGCAACTCTTGTGCTCAGCGTCCAGAAGGACTTTTCCAGCACAAGGAAACGTGTTCAGTGCGATGCTGGCGCAGGCTGCTGTGAGGACCAGGAGGGGGTTTAGCCTCCTTAGCAGAGGTTCTAAAGAAGAGAGCAGGTGAGCTTCTGCTGGACTTGGTTTGTACCAAATCGGTCTCAGACAGCAGATTATTTTCAGGCGTAGTGCACACAAGGAGTTACCCGGGGCCCAAATCAGCTAGTGACAGTGGGGCCATATGGAGAGTTCCCCCATCTCATGCCTCAGATCTTCCTCTGCTCTTTTTGGCTTCAGCAGAAAACCCCTAAATGCCAAATGACAATGATAAAATCTGCTGGTTAACAGTTTTGCAACATTATCTGTCTATGCAGCCCTCGTGGCTGCTGTGCTGCTCGTTATTTGGTTGTGATAATTTTTGTCCTGCTCCTTCACGCTGGCAGTGAATGTGCTGCTGCTCAGGGATGAGGCATCCCATGGAGATCCAGAAGGGACTGGGAGCCTTTGACCCTTGCCATAAATCCTCAGTTCTTGTGGCTTGTTGTTGGGTTTTTGTTTTGCTTTGTTTTGTTTTGTTTGTTTTGTTTTTACCAGCAAGACGATGATTCCTATCCACCTTCCTCAGATCATTAATTTATTTAATCCCACGCCTCACCAGTTTGCAGGCCTCTGGCTTCCCGGGAGGGCTCAGGAGGGAGGTGCTGCTCCAAGGCCCATCCAACGTGCTCTGCAAAGCTGCTCCGCTGCAAGGGGAGAAGTCACCCAGCCTGTGCTCTCCATCCCTCCTGTCACCCTTTTTGTGCTCACTTCTGCCCCAGACATGAATCCAGGGAAGCCAGGCAGCCTGCAGCCAGTTGTGTTTCCTTCCCTCTTCACCACTTCTCCCTGCCAGGTGCCTCCTTTCAGTCTGCAAAGCACTCAGGGAAAGGCTGTCTTGACTATTTTGAGACTGTATGTTAAATTAATGTTCCTGCTGCTCTCCTGGATCCTGGGTTAATTGACAGGAGCCAAAGGCAGAGAGAAAAGGTGCTTCTCCAAACACACAGACACACGTGGATGCACACATGCTCCAGTGTGCTGCAGCCTCACCTGGCAGCAGGACACATGGCTCCTGGGCCTCTCCACTTGACTTGGAGATCTATCTTTGGAAGCGAAGGAGAAGTGAGATGGCAGAAATGATGACTCAGAGGTGTCTCCTGGTCCAGTTGTCTGCAGGGGCTGGGGGTCAGGTTTGATGCTCTCTATGAAAATATCTTGGTCTCCCACTCAGTTCCCACAGCATCACCTCTCCTGGATGCCTGTGGTTGCCCTATGATGGACCCACACTCATTCTCCTTGGACAAGTGCAGCAGCTGATTTGGGGCTATTTCCCCCCATTTGACAAGCCCTCCTCTCTGCCCTTTCCCTCATCCATGCAGCATCTGACTTCCAGCCATGGGAATGGCCTGGTGCTTTATTCCCAGGGTGCTTCTGTCCTCCTTGTCCTTCATGTTCTCCTTATCCTTACCATTCTCACACTATGGCATCTGTGGACCAGCCACCACAGAACCATTCATACCCAGAATAATGCCCATGTGCTACCATATGGCCCCGTGCAATGGTAAACTGCCTCCTTCTAGCTTCCAAAGTGAGCTGAAATAAAATGCCTCCATCATTCCTGGAAGATTCCTCTCCCTTTGGACCAAAGCAACTTGTTTGGTGAAGGAAGAAAAACACTGCCCCTTGGATCTCTTAATTTGACAGGGCTGGGAGCTGGCAGATGAATATCTTAAATAACTAATGGTGACTCAGAGGAGCGTTAAACAAAGATAACATTGTCACTTCTTCTCTGTTCCTCTTTTGTTTCTCACTCTTCAGCTTTCCTGCCGGTTTATTATCTCTTCAGTTTTCCTTCTGATGATCTTGTTACTACGACAGGATGTATATTATCTTTGGCAGCCTCTTCCAAACGTATGACCTGTTGTATCAATGCACGGCTGGAATAAACAAGATGAATGCATGCAGAGGAATAAAAGCACCTTATGAAATGCTCTGACTGCAAGAGGAGAGCTCTGTTTGCCAGCTCAGGGGTTTTGGTGGCTTAGGTGTGCGGGCTCCTCACGCTTGGCATGTGTGAGATAAGTTCCAGGTGGGAGGATTTCTTTCTCCACTAGCACATCTCCAGTTTGGAGAGATTTCTAAATCGAATCTCCAGCAGTCCAGCATCTGGGCTGCCTGTTTCATAAATCTGTTGTGCATTGCTAAACACTTCCTAAAGCTCTGTCCCCACAGTAGCTGCATTTTTCAGGGGCCAGAGTGATTTGTGTGCTGTACCCCATGAGATCTGCAGCTAAAAGCGGCTTTATCAAGCCTGGGATGAACTGATAATACCAGCAAACACCAGTGGCACCATCAGAAGCACTCGAATCCAGAGGATCACTGGCTCATTTATTACAAAGACCTGCTGATTGCAAGATTACCATTTCACACTGTTATTTGTCAGCCACAGCTGGAGGTCTGCAGTCACCACCCTCGAAGCCTTGCACAAAGCCAAAACTCATCGGGACCATCCCAGTCTCTTCTGATGATAAAATACATGCAACAGTGGGGATCACCCACTGCAGGAATGAACCATCTCCCTCAGATCCAGCCTCATCATTCCCAAGGATCGGAACTATTCAGTTCTGACCTGTTAGAGAAAGATATTGCAATGCTTGGGTATTGCAGAAACTTCTTCAAAGCTGAGAAATGTCAGCCCTGGTCTGGTCTGCCTTTTCATATACATCAGTAGAAAGCCTTGGGGAAGTAGGAAATCTCATTAGGACTTAGCTTGGGATCAAATATGACCTCCTAGGTGATTCTGAAAGGCCAGGTCAGCCTAAGGGAAAATTGCTTGATGAACAGAGCCACCTCAGACTTCTTTGAAGAAACGTACCACATGAAATTTTGATATTACTAAGTATTTAATAGATCTAATTTACAAAGCAGTGTTGCTCCCAATTCCCAGAGTGCTAAAAATCCTGCAACCTATTTCTTTACAAGAATGACTTCAATTCATTCATGGGTTTTAATGCAGCAAGCTGGTTAACAGCTGCAAAAAATGTTTTAGGACAGGAAGCCTGAGCCCTACAGAATTGTACCAGGCTTCAGCAAGGCTCCAGAGTTATGTAGCTCTGATACGACATGAGGTACCAGATTTTTTTCACCCAGCCTGGTAGCAGCATTACCAGAACACGTGAAGTCATGGTAGAGATCTTTGCTCACTTGAGAGTTATCAACAGGACAAGGAACCTCTACTCACAGGAGCTTAAAAACTCAGAGAATCCCTGAAGATTCCCCAAATCCCATATTTGCAAGGGTCCCACAGCCATGTCTGAGCAAGTATATCTTGTCACCAGAATACAGGGGTCTTTGGGTGGCAGCTGCACATCTGGCCATGTGATAGAGGGAACCTGGACGTGTGCTGACAGTGCCTATCACAGCTTTGGTGTGAGCAGGGTTACATCCATCCTGTGATCCTCCAACATCTGATGAGGCAAGTGCTCTGCCGGGGACCTGCAACACCCATGCTTTAATTAGAGGACAGTGACACCTCTAGTTAGGTGGTGGGAAATCATGTGATATATATGGTCCTCAGATAATTCCCATTCTGGTCATGCACAACGTCTCAACAGAGATGAAGGCACGTTGTATTCACACTGGTGCTGCAGGAGGTCAGAGCTTGGTCCCTTGTAACCTGAAGCCCAGAATTCTGCCCGGTGTGACAATGGAATGTTACAATGGCAACGCACAAACTCTGCCAGAATCCCCCAAAGCCAGAGTGGACGGCAACCAGACTCCTGTAGAAGTGTTTTGAAGACGTTAATCATCAAGCAGGACCAAACATCCAGGATTTTGGTGAGTCTTCCAAGAATATCAGATTTTTTAATAAACATTTGAGTAGCTTTTCCACTCCTGCTGGGTCCAGGGAGGCCAATGCTGAGTGCAGAGATGTCTCCATAAAACCAGATGGCCTGAGGAGAGGGAGCAGTGAGATAGCTGACAAATGCAAGTCAGCTATCATCAACCCAGCTCAGCTTCCCTGCACACAAATTCCTTGTTGAGAGTTTTCCAGGTTGCTACTTGATTGGAACCACTCTCACTGTAGCTTTTCTTACAGCATTTTGGGTTTAGAAGATCTTGGGTTTGTGTCCATGGTGGTGAACACTGGAAATAACTCACAGGTATGCAGGGTGCTGTCCCTGCACACTCTGCTGCAAAGCCCACTCGGCAGCTATGAAACCTTCTGCTCCTCTCATGCTCAAAAGAGCTGTTCAGTAGGTCACCCAGAAGCCTTCCACCACAGCACAAGCCTCATGCCCTGTTTTCTACCTGGAAATTTGTTAAAAAGCCGGATGTTTTCTCCGTGAACTCAACTGGAATTAACTTGCCTTTTACCCTGACGAATCTCTCATCTGTGAAGGCTGCAAGAACCCACAAAGAGTTTACACAACTGCCCTGATCAGCCAGAGACATGCAGTTTCAGAAGCTTTCTCAAACCAGAGTCTCTGAATGTACTATGTGATAGAGCCACTTAAAAGAAGGTAATAAGTATGTTTAATAAAAAATTAATACAGAAAACCCCCAACAACCCAAACCCAAAAAAACCCAAGGACTTTTTCTTTCATACTAAATGCTTATGAAGAATTAAAAAAATTATTTCTACACATGATGGAAGACAAACAAGAAGATAAAAGAGAAAAAACCCTGCTCTTCCCAGTTGGATTATGTTTTGACCAAAGAACAACCTCTTTTCTCGAGATTAATTCTCCCTCTGTTACTGTAAGCTGGGGAAAGGGAAAATATAGAACAAGGAAGAAAGAAATCACTGCTTGTTTCACTTGGATGGCTACATTGGGCCTGCATTTCTTTTGGAGTTGGAAGCAAACACCATATGCAGTGCAATAATGGGATGGTGATGGTGAGAAAACAGTAAGGAAGTCAGGAGACTTTCCCTGAGATTTGCTACTTCTCTGCTTGCGAGGTTGAAGCTGTGGCAGTATATCCCTTCATCTGTATTTCTTACCCCAAAATGAGGTGCAGGAGCAGGTATGAAGCATGTCTGTGTCCCTGAAGCTACTGCTACAGGTTGCCAATTGAACTGGACAGACCGTTGATTGGTTCCAGGGTGGTGGAAAAACCTTTTGGGAGCAAGTTCTGATCCTCTGTAGGAGGCAAGACCAAAAGTATGCCAAACTCAGCTGGCTGGAATGGTCCCTGTCTCTGTGATTAAAGGGATTCATAAATATTCAATGTTTCTTGGCAGCTGGGAGTGCTTCAGTTGTTCCAAGTATCTCAAGGGGGATGGAAAAGGCAGAATGAGCCTTAGTATTTCTGACACCCCACAGAGACAATGAACCTAGGAAGGAGAGTGCTCATCTCCTTGCAGAGAAGCGTTTCACGTAGGGTGATTTTAATAATTCAGCCTTCGACTGGTCTGTTTAAATGTTTGATGCCTGTGAGTTGAGCTTGAAGATCCAGCCTCCTACGAATTCAAGGAGCTGGACTCCGGTTGGGTGCTGTCTGCCTTCCTCATCGGTGGTCTAAACATATTACCATGGTACGGCCCAAGCCTAAGTAAGAGCACAGATTTCTTCCTTCACTGCATGAAATTCTGGTGCTCTCACACCAGGGGAAAAGCATCAACCACCCCATTCTGGTTTGCATTTGGAAGAGAAGAAAGAAGAAAAAGTAGTAACGATGAATAAGGATAAAAATGCTTAATTACATTCCGCTTACGTTAGAGATACCAACCATGAGCATGATGGCACAGAACAGGTCATTGGAGCCTTGGCTCAGTCTACACCAGCTGCATCAAACCATGCTGTAGTTGAGGATGTTGGTCTGTCTGAGCAGCTCCAGGGTGGCAGAGCGGGGTCTGTGAGTGGGTCCTAGCAGTGCAATGATCCCACTGAGCGATTGCTGTCTTGTGCATTGGTCCTGAACTCCATCTAAGGTAACATCCCAGATGCTCTTGTCATCTGCTGGGAGAAGGTCCAGTCCCTTTGGCAGTGTCATCTCTCTGTTTGCTAGAGTGAGGCATCTGGACTGCAGAGGAAGGTGCTTTTTCTGCATTTCTGAACAAGTCCCAGGATATTAGACCTCCTGCTTCCACACAGTGGAGCTGGGATGCTCGCATCTCCTTTGACTGATCCAGTTTTGGCCATTCTCAGAGACAGGAGACTGTGCCAAACGTATTTTGAGTTTGGCCAGGTTGGGGGATACCAACATTCAAGGAGCCACACCATTTTCTGCTCTTCCAGCCACTGGTGTGTTGCCACATTCAGAAACTCTCAGTCCCACAGCTACAGTTTCCCATCAGCTTTGTTCATGAGAGATCCTTCACTTCCATGTGAGATCCTGATCCTGTAAGACCTTATCCTAAATTATCCATGAAATGTGTGGGCATGAGTTATGCATGAGATGAATTATCCATGAACTGGGTTGGTTGCCTTCTCCCTCTGTCAACTCTGTAGGTTTCTGCCAGGTATCAAAACACAGAAGAGGCCTCATCGGTTGTGGGTTTGTGTCCCCCAAAGAATCTGCATGTTACACAGCAATCTACAAAACCTGGGAGAGAATTTAAATATTCAGTGTGTCGTGATGGAAGAACACAGAAGGCTGCTTGAGAGTGAACAGGGTCAGCCTGTCCCCAAAGATGCAGTTTCAGATCCTAAATCCATTCAATGGTTATTCATTCCTGTAAAGGGGAATAGCTCCAAGAATGATGGAGACAACTTGTCTGTCTCTGACAACACACTCCCACACCCATGCTGGTGGTAACTGTAGTCATCTATGAACTGGAGCTTGAGATTCAAGTCTCTTCTCTATGACAAACACAGCAAAGTCTTAATTTTTGGTGGATATCTACTTCTGATTTTGACATGAAAGTCTATGCTGGAATCGTGTCACTGTTCTGGAGATAAATTTTGCCAAAGTTGGTCTATTTGGAGAAGTGAGGGGGAAAGAGGATTCAGGAAATTGAGTTTTTTCTGGGGGGAAAAAAAAGCAATGATTTGTAGAGAATTCTTGACAAGCTCCATCACCTTGCTAATCATGTGGTTTATCCCTAGGTGAGGCCAGTAACGATGTCGGCACCAGCTCCCCAGCGTGCAGCCAGGAACTTCTCCCCCTCACCCAAGCGCACGCTCTCCCGCACCTCCAGGGTCATCAAATACATCTTCCTTGACAGCTGCAGGAATATCCCTGCATCTCACAC
>NW_010333903.1:108996-133357 GCF_000700745.2 Antrostomus carolinensis
CAAGGTGAAACACAACCCCAGCACGGCTGCAGACTGCTGCTTTCCCCTGCCTGAGTATCACTCCACCGTTTTCACCTTGCTCAAGCACCTGGAGGAGCAAGCCAAGGATTCGGGACACTTCCTTGCCTCCAAGAAGAGGCTGCCAGTGTTTCAGCAGCTATGTGGGGAGGTTGTGCCAGGCGTGGCCCTTGGAGACGTGCATCTTCAAAACTCAAGCCGAGAGCTGAAGGAGCTGCCTGACGCCAAAGCGCCGAGGGAAGACACAAAAGGCTGAAGGATGAGGCAGGCAGCGGAGTGCTCGCCTTGTAACAAGGCATCAATTGATTCTGAGATAGCTTCTGAATAAAATATAAGATTATTGGTGTCCTTATGTTACCAGGAGGTCAGTGGAGACGTGGTGTGAGCTCAGCTTCACCGACAGATGAGGGGTGGTAAAATGGGAGGAGGAAAGGTATGATATTGTCTACCTGGGATATCCCTTCTGCTCTTCTGGGTCAAACAGACTGTCAGTCTGTACAAGGATGGACATCCAGCTCCATCCCTTTCACTCAATCCCCCCAGCATGCTAGAAAGAAAGAACAACTTCCTTCTCCACATCCTGAAACCCAGCAGCATCTCCTGTACCGACACACACAGCCCCTTCCCCAGGCAGCCTCTCCAGCTGCTGCTCCGTAGAAAAACACATTGAATGAAGCAACGAGGACAGGCTGTGGCAGAGCAAGTACCAAATACTGCGTGGGGAAACCAAAAACACGCAAGGGAGAGGAAAGCAAACAAGAGATCTCATCTGAGAGTGTCTAGGAGGGAATTTCAGAGATTTTCACTGCTTAAGTCTAGAGATTGGAAAATGGTGACAATTAGAAGAAATGTCACACAAAGAAAATGGTAATAAACCTGACAGGATCCAGGGGTTTTGGTGTGTGTATCACTCTCAGATATGTTCCTGAAAGAAACTGTTCACACCTAGAAGATCCCAGCCCCAGACTGACAGGGATATTCTGGATGGGAATGTGAAAGCAGTCTCAGCAGAAAAGAATAAGAGACAGTGGAGACTGCGATGGTTTGGAGCCTAAGGAGGGATAGGATGCTACTCAGAGGACTTCAAGGAAAACAGGACAATCAGAAAACAGGAGAAAGACCAGATGGGTGAAAAAAACAGACCTGTACAGAACCTTGGAAACAGGAGGTATCTGGGAGTGGGGACTTGTTAGGGAGCAATTAAGAGCCTGTTAATTATCTGGGGCTGAAGAACAGAAGGCTGTGGTGTCTGCCATGCACAAAAAATAAAAACCCAAAAAAGGGAAAAAGATGAGTTTAAGTTAAAGGCAATTGATGGTCCTTTACCTTGGGACAGTAAAAGTGCCAGAAGCTCAGAGGAACTGATTGCAGTTACCAGCACCAAACTAGAAGGTGTTCAGAGAGGTTCAAGTGATTGTCAGAGGTTGTTCTTGCAGTCAGCCAAGCACACCACGAGGACGCAGTCCAGCAGCCCCATCAAATCCTGATACTATGAGAAAGGTCCGAGGATGCCAAGCTATTTATGGGAAGAGAATTATTTCCAGAGAGTAAATTCTCCCTGGTTAGGTTTGGGTATTTTATGCTGAGATTATGGCTGAAAAACCTCAGAAGAATACTGGAAGAAACAGAGGGACCCAGAGAGAGAACTGAATCACATAATCACCGTACCTACCTCCAGAACATAGAAAATGGAACCAGACTAGCAAGGATAGGTTAGGCCAATGAAAAGAAAAGTTGTTTGGGAGAAGAACTCTGCAATGAGTTTGTAGGTCAGGCTGGAGACTGAGTTTAGATCTCTCCAGTCAGAATGGGACTGAGTCATCAAGGAGGCTTTAATTTTTGAGGCACAGATTGCAGAACAAATGTTGCTTATTGCAGGCGCCACTTATTCCTGAGCACGATAATAAACAGACTTTGTCTCCAAATGGTTACTGATCCAGGAAGACACGAGGCTATTTTAGTAGTATTGCAGTGAATGTGAAGACATTACAGAAGAGGTTGACCTAGAAAATAAACATGGGTCCAGTGATCAGAAGTTGATGCCATTTTAAATTAAATGGAAGGAGTTATTAAAACAGGTCAGTAGCTGAGGCTATTTGCAATGAATTAGCATATGAAATTACCAACATGGCAACAAGGAATTTTACCGCATGTAACAAACTGGGAGTGGAACCATATGCCTGGAGTTTACCAAACACAGCACCCACGCTTAAGGAAATGGGGCAAGAGTAATGGTGACAGCTAAAAGCCTCTCTGGTGACCTCAACAGTACGCTTTGATTTCTAGCCAATTTTGAAGGTGAGCAGAGGATGTAATCTGCTTTTACAGAGGACAGGTCATGCCATGTTGGCTGTGCAAACACATCACCCAACAGCCATAACCCACGTTCAAGGCCACGCTCTGCAAACGGGATACAAATAACAAACCAAATATCAGACAGGACCTGAATCAACAGCCAAAATTTCCTCCACTGAGCAGCCCAGGAGCAAAAACTGCCTTCAGAGAGGTGCTGCCCTTGGCAGACAGGCACTCGGGGTTGCTGCCCTGGAGATTAAAATGAGATTTCTCTGGCAGACCTTGAGCTGAACCGTGAGGACATCAGTCCAAATCTAGTGGCCTGACATCAACTGGCACCCTTCTTGAAAAGGGGACCAATTCTTTTAGGCATGAAAAGCCTGGTACATCTATTCCAGGTGGGCATCAGCGCTGGCTCTGCAGTGCAGGAGATGGATTCAATGAATACAAGTGGAGTTCCTCAAACAAAGGCCAAGGGACTCATCTCCTTGGCATTTCCATTGATGGATTTGGCACAGAGAGACATATTGGATTTAGGAAGATTGCTGATTCCCCAAAGCTGCAAGGAATCTATTTCTCCTGTGGGAGAAATTAGGTGACCTTGAGGAACAGCAATTGCACAAAATCTCCTGTAAAAGGAGCTTCTGCTCTAAGCTGGGAGCTCATCCATTGGAAACAAGTGAGGGAGAGAAAGGCAGAGATGAACTTGCCAAGCATGGGCTGATGATAAATCTCCGATATAATGTGGCTCTGAAAAAAGACAATGATGACAGTAGAACGTGTCAGGGGGGATATTCCCTGTAGAGAAAGGAGACTGCTTCTGTCATTGCACAAAACTCTGAGGAGGCCTTATTTGGAGTCCCATTGTGATTCCAATCAACCATATTCAACAAGATCAATTTAAACCAGAACAGGTGGGAGAAGGAGTGGGATGAAGATCCTTCCTTGAGGACATGCAAGTGTTTGGCAAAAGGTAGACTGCAAAGGGAAGGGATGGAGCTGCTATCTGAACAAATAGTTGAGAGAAGAACATTTTGAGGGACAAGGAGAAGAGTTATTTGAGACTGGAATTAGAAGAGATGAGTTTAAAAAGCCCAAGGACACATTTCAGCTCGAATTAGAGGATGCTTCACCATGAAAGGAGCAAAGCTGTGGGACAACCTTCCAATTCAGAGGAGCAAGAGGTGACAAACTGAGCAAGAAGCCAGATCTGTTTAGGAAGTGGAGGATGTAGCTGGTACCTCTCATCGAGGGGAATTCTAGCTTGATAACCAGGAGCTCCTGATCAGCACACGATCTCTCTACCCCAGAAACAACCAGTTGCAAGATCCCATTTTTTTATGGTAATGCTGTCATGTCGGCCTCTATCTCTGGGTGTGGGCCTCCCTCCGTGCTCTACTGACTGCCTTGAAATTTGCTCAGTATTGTAGATTTTCTCATCCTGAAAGGCAAGCCTGTGTCTGAGATCTTGCAAACTTTGGAGGAGCAAAGACATCTTTTGCTTTCCCAAGATCAAAACCAGGGACCTGTTAGCCTACCAGCTGGCTAGCCTAGCGCTGCCTCTTGCGTGAAGCGTTAGCCTTGCCCAAAGAAATGAATGACAGAGAGCTGCTCCCACTTTACAGCTTCATTTAGGGGACAAGAGTTGCTCTCTGGAGCTGCCCATCTTTCCCCATTGGGTGTAGAAGAAGCACAGAGAGATGATCACTCCTGCCCCAAATGTAGGTGGTACAAATACACGCTGCATGGCTTTACATGGTGTGGTACCAACCGACTGCGCGGGCCCTGAGTTTCCAGCTACAACCTGGTCTTTGAAAGAGGAAGAGACAGAGGGTGTTTCTGCTCCTGTTCTCTGCTGGGCACACGTGTGTGCATCTGGGCATGTAAACCTGACCTCCCTGCAAACCTCCAGGCCAGCGGTGACTTTGCTCCCCTGGTCTCTGTGAAGGGACTAAAATCCTAGCTTTCCTCATCCTCACAGAAATCCTCCTTTTTTCTTTGCTGCCAAAATCCTTCAGAACCTATCCCAGGTTCTGCTCTTCTCATGTAGGTCTTCATCTTTTCCTCTGCTTTTCCTCCCTTCCCAGTCATCAGCATGCAAAACCCTCTACCTCCCGCTATTCCCCAAACACTTCCCACTCCCAAGGTCTCTGCAGGTGCCTTATGCATGTGTGTGAAGAGCAATCAGTGCTTCACCTCCAATAATTGGAGTTGAGCCTCTGGAGCTGAGAGATGAATTTGATCTCTGCTGTTCTGCATGTGAAGGATGAGCCAGAAGGTTGAATTCTCCTGAATGCAACGTGCTTTGGTGTTTAGGAGGCTTTACAGCCCGCCATGGAGATCAGGACATCCTACCAGGGACCAGTGTAGGACACAGGCACACACCTCTCCCTGCCTCGGTGTCTGCTCCACCTTGTGCTCTGCTCCTGCCCTCCACGGGGGAATGTCTGTCCAGCTCCTTGTAAATGAAGATCACTGATTGCTCTAGAGCCCTTGTACTCCTCCAGCCTTTGTCAGTGAGGTGAGTGCCAGCACAGGACCCCTCCTCACAGTGCAGTTTAACCACTTCATCGGCGCATCAGTGCAGACACACAACTATGGACAGAGAAGGTGCCCGCGCCTTTGCCGTAAACCACAACATTTCAAGGATGAACATAGCAAGGGGGCACTTGTGCAAATCTCTGCTGGCTTCTAGATACGTGTGGCACTGGGGTTTTGCCTCTAAACGGTGCTGAAAAGGTGATCTCACCTGCAAATGTCAGACAGACATCTGAGGGTGAGTATCTGCAGGTGTTTTATCAGGATGCCCAAGAGGCCAGTGCTCTCAGGGAAAGGCAAATCACCCTCTCCCCACTCAACAGCATCCCCTTCTAAGCAGGCTGGATCCTGAACAGGGCTGGGATCCATATGGGGAGGGGAGACCTATTCCCCATAGGTGCCATCACATTTAGACAGGCGATAGTGTGTGCAAAAACATGTTCATCTGTGAATACCAGAGCAAATTACTGTCTTGTGATTATTTATACGAGGATATGTTTGTGGATGAATTACCAACCAGCCTGGAGCAGAGAAACGGAGCAGTGACTCCACCTAACATGTCAGCAGGCAAACCAACAACCCACTTGGGATAGTCATTAACAAATTAACTGATCACCCGGGTCTCTCCCTCCCCGTGGGGGTTCTGTGTGCCTTGAAACCCAAAGCAGCAGATTTGCATTTGCATTGGAGGTTTATGGGGATGGTAACACCAGTGCAGCGATAGCAGGCGGGGGCTGGATGGTCAGAAGTCAGTGTTGGGCAGGGCCAGGCCAAATCAACTTGCCAAGTGTAGTCTGTAGATGAGAACAGATCAGAAGAAAGACTTAAGAATGAAAGAAAGGCAGGGGGAAGGCTCCTGGAGAGGCAGAGGGAGGGAGTGTGAGATGAAATTGGGAAGTGAAAAAAAAAAAAAATTAACAGCTTTCTTTATTCCTTTTCATTTCTAGACAATATTGTGCTTCTGCACAGAAGGGCTAATTTAGCCCTCCGCACAGCCCCAGTGACCCTTCCTAATAGAAACCATTTAAATCTTTAAACAATTTACATGAAAATGTAACTTTGCTGCGAATATATTTCTTCCCCCTCCTGCTCCCATCACCAGTGCAATCCTTCAAATCTCTGACAGCTTCCATTATCTCTTAATGAAGTGAGAGCATCTTTCTTAGGAGACGCGCCGGCCCTGAGGTTAATCGCCGAAACGAGGTTCACAAATAAAAATCAGAGGAGGGAAAAGAAAAGGAAAAGCAAACACTTAAACGAGCTCAAGGGGGTGGCTCCTCCATCCAGAGACTTAAGATCCAGGAGGACAGTGACCAAATCCTCCTTGAGAGCCTATGTGGGCTGGTGGGTGACTCCATCCCTCCATCCCAGGTGACTCCATCGCTCCATTGTGCCTGCTGTTGGCTGAGCCACCTTCATGGGATGTGGGTGGGTGGATCCTGCCTTGAGCCCTACCTCATGTCTGTGACAAGACAGGGGTGAGGTGTAACGCCAGGCAGCACCTCACCCAGAGGTCCAGTGTGTAGCTGGGAGCAGCAGGAGCCACCACCACTGCTGATGCATGAGTGGGTGGGCTCTGAGAGGTCATAGAATGGTTTGGGTTGGAAGGGACCTGAAAGCTCATCCAGTTCCAACCCCCCTGCCATCAGCAGGGACACCTTCCACTAGACCAGGTTGCTCAAAGCCTCATCCAGCCTGGCCTTGAACACTTCCAGGGAGGAGCAGCCACAACTTCCTTGGGCAACCTGTTCCAGGTTGTTCCAGGTCTGACCACCCTCACAGTGAAGATGACAGGAGCCCTGGGAGGTGTGAGGGCTACCAAGGCCAGGGCAGAGAAAGCAGAGCCCTGAGGCTGTGGGGAGAGGGGCAGGAGAGAGAAGAGCCCAGAGCAGCCTATTTTAAATGTCATCCTGGGACGTACAGGGCTGTGTGGGAACAGGGCACAGGGCTGTGAGCGTGTTCCCACACAACAGGGAGAACTCCACCTGCAGCAATGACCCAGTTCTCCCAGTACAAGAACCAGAAGGCCTCCAGTCCACCCAGCACAGCCTTCACCCTCAGACACACATATCCGAAAGGTCCATGGAGATTGGCATCAGGGTCATCTTCAGAACCAGGCTCCACAGCTAGAGACAGCGAGCCTGAAAACAGGGGCTCAAGGGCATCTTCTGAAGCACACGGGGCTCTGCATACCCTTGTACCCCCCTGCCACACCGATCCAGAGAAACCATCCACAGCACACTGACAGGGACAGGCTGGGACACCGTGACACACCAACACCCGGGACGCTCTGGAGATACTGCAGGACCTACAGACATTTCCAACCCAAGCACCACCTGCAAACCTATCAACGTATCTGCTCTTTGGAAAACACCTGAGCCCCTGGGGCTCACACAGGGCTGCAGGACGTTGTGGGATCCTGACAGGGATATCTGCAGAAAGCTGGAAAAGGCAGAGCAGAAGCTGTTGCTCTGGGCTTTGCCCTCCATCAGAAGCTCCCTGCTCTTCTCCAGGCTGGAGGGGCTGCTTTGCAGAAAGCTTTGTGGTGATGCAGGGGAGGTTTAAGAGAGAAGACATAATGAAAAATAAATGTAAAGGGCTGGAAATGAGCAGAAGAAGGCTGAAAAACTATTGAGCTGACAGGAGACTCTATGGAAAAAGGGATAAAAAATCAAGAAGGTCTCAGGGGAAAACAGATTCACAAGATGGGGGACTACTGACTTGAACAGAAGAGAGATGAAAGCAGAAAGCAACAGCAGAGGAAAACAAATAGCTATTTCCAGAAAAACAATAAAGTTTGAAATATTCTGGGCCAGAAGGAAGAAAATTAAAAAAAAAACCCAAACCACCAAGAGTTAACAATTCTGGTTGTTGAAGCTGCTTAAGTAAAGAAAACAAAGAAGGAAAAGGAAAGTACAAAGCACAAAAATAAGGAGATTGAGTGATGCAGGGAGCTCTTCTTCCAGCAACAGTTTGCTCCCTACAGTGTATTCCACCACGCTGGCGTGGGACATCAAACCAGAGCTCTGTATCTCTCTGAACAAAGCACTGTTCCCAAGCTCAGCACATGAACTGATACTGTGTGGCCTCAGCACCCTCCCCATTAAATTGCCTCCAGGCCACAGGATCGATGAGCCCTTGGCCATAACTTGGAGTGTGTTTAAAGTCCTGTCTAATCTTAACACAACTTCACTGCCACCAAATAAATCCAAATTTGAAAATACTTGTACAGAAGTCTGTCATCCTGAGGAAAGCCAGAGCCTCTGAAGAGAAAGAGCAGAAGGTTTTCTTTGTCCTGGGACACTGTGCTCCTCCTGGTTTCCCCTGCTTTCTTCTTCTCCACTCAGTCTGAGCTGGCAGGCAGAACGGCACAAGCAGAGACATGCAGGCACGCAGGGATGGCCAACGTGTTGCATCAGCCAGGCTAGAAGCAATCCCTGGTTCACCTGGAGAAAGAGCATCAGGAAAACGCACTGCTCATCTCCAGGTGAGGCTGGGACGGGGGCAGGAAGGTGTGAAGATGTCCTTGGCTACCAGCAGCAAGCCAGGAGCTAGCTGACCCCACTGCCCCCAGTGCCACAAGGCATCAGCCAGAGCCACGGCTGAGCGTGCCCGTCTTAAATCAAATCCTCCAGTTGTGAAACCTGTGGCCCTTGGGCAGGAGATGACAGATCTCCTTGCTGATAACTGCACAAGACAGCTATCAATCAAGTCTAAGTGAAGGCAAATCAGTCCTTATCTGCGCAGGGTAAGCCTCGTTTGCTGCCTGATGTAAAATAAAACAGGAGCTCTGCTTTGTGTCTCTGGGATTATCGGCGCCTGACAGGTCACCCAGGTGCTTACGATGTCCCCCCGGGGTGGAGCTGAGCCTGGGCTGCACAGGGCACAGCTGAGCCTGAACCTCTGGTCCAGGCTTAGTTCCTGCACACAAAGGGAGGTAGGACATGGACCCAACTCAGTGTGTGCCCAGGGCTGACCATCACCTAGAGCAGCCTTGGGACTGCTCTGACTTATCCTCTCCCCATCCCACACAGGGTGACATCAGCAGTGTCCCCTCCTCAAACTGGACACATCCTCCATCCCACTCTGGGACTCAGGGGTTCAACTCCTCTCCCAGAGGTAGGTAGTCCAGCATGGAGTGGTTGTCAGGAACCCTGTGCAGGAGGGATCAACTGATGGGATCTGCCCCTGCCATGCAAAGGGACAGGAGGAGTGGGGAGAGGGAGCTGCGAGGGGCAAGTCAACCTCTTCCACTGCTACCCCAACTTCTCCCAAAGCTCCTTTCCTCCCAGCATGGAGAGGCACACACAGCTCTCATTAGGTGCAGAGGGTTTTGGAGGGTGAGTGAGATGGTGGGCAACACCTGCGTGTCAGGCCTGAGTGGCTACAGCTCAGCAGCCATCTGAAAACATCCCAGCAGTCATCTGAAAACAGTACTTTTAGCTGTTCGCTTCCTCCCTCCCACCTCCCCCTCTCCCTGCCTCGGCACGGTGAGCAGGAGCGAGTTAACCCTGTAACCTTTAATCAAGGGCTTGTGTACACGGAAGAGGATTGATGGAGCTTGTCTCCCTCATGGCCTCACACCACGGCTCCGATTACACCATTAACTCCCCAAGCTGAGTGCTCGGGCCAGTATCGGCAGCCAAGAAATAATGGCCCTGGAAAGTGCATTACAGAGCGATCACTGGGAAGCAGCGGGCTGCAGAAATGGGCATTTCCACCTCGAGGTGCCCTGGGGAAAGCAGGGACCTGCTGACAGGAGGCGGAGACGGAGGAGACATTGTCCTCCCGTGTGCATGGGCAGAGGACTGGGCACAAACACCACTTCCCTGCATGAGTTTAGGCAAGTTACATCTTGTCTGTGTCTGATGAAGGAAATGCATCCCAGGGAGTGGATGGTCTGGGGGAAATCCCACCGTCCATGACCAGGAGAGTCACTAAACCCAACGGGCTGCAGAACCTGTGCCCAGACACCTGGCCAGGTGCCTGCTCAGGTGTCCCACACCAGCATCATTTCTAAGACCTTGGACATTTTCCCCTATGTTTTGAGAACTGAGGGGGTCTACAAGGATTTTGTGCACACAGAAGAGACATCTCTCATCCTTGGACAGCCCAGTGGATGCAGCTGAGACGTGAGATCCATAGGGCTGCATGGGGAGACAGGGAAAGCATGAACATATCTGATCTTGCTGGTGAAGCTGGACCGATGGGCTGTGGAGACAGTCTCACTTCAACCTACAGAAGGCTGAATTATTAACATCAGGCAGAACATTTCCATCAGAAGAAACTGTGAGGACTCTACCTACAACAGGGTGAAGCTCTTTAGTCAAGTATTCACAGATTACATGAAAGGGAGCAGGTCAGATCCTGACTGCAAATGAGGATGGTCCTGCAGCTACAGCTGCATCTCAAGTGGCTGCCAGAATTACAGATCTACTGGTTGTCCTGGGGCACAGGACTATTTTTTCCCTTCTGGTTTGGGCCAGAAATGCCACCCCACAGGTATATGTCCCTGCAAAAAGCCTCATTTTAGTAAATGGTTAAAGACTGGGAAAAAAACCCCACTTTATCATAAAATCACCATCCAACACCATTGCATGGGGCCATGAGCATCATTTAGGCTGGGGCAATGGGTGAGAAGGGGTGTGGGGTGTGGTAGGGGTGACATAGGCAGTGTAGGGTCAGGTTCAGAGCAGAGCCAGGGGTGGGTGGTTCCTGGAGCTGCAGGGAGAAGAGAGGTGGCAGGGAGGAAATCCTGTATTCTGGACCTGTTTGTGAAAAACCAGCCACCTTGGCCAAAGCAGACAGTACTTGATAAGGAGCCAAGTCTGCACAGGGCATCCCACTGCTTGGAGTCCATTGCTGCAGCTCCTGGAGCGTTAGCATCCCTCCTGTAGCTCCACGGGGTGGGAAAACCTGACCAACAACCAGCAATTCCAGCGGGATGGGGCTGGTACCACCTCCCCCTAAACAGAGGAGCGAGCTGCCCCTCCTGAGCTGGTGTGCAGCGTGACCCACTCTCTGGACAGGAAAGCTCTGCTCTCCATGGAGGAGAGCTCATCCTCCTGCTTCCACATCCACGAGCGGTTGGGAAGTGGGATGCTACTGACACCCAGTGGCTCCCTGCATCCTGCAGACAGGGACTGGCTTCTTCACTGGTGGAGGAGACCTGTCCGTGCTCTCCCCACGGCTGGGGTATGGCTTTCTGGGGGGGACCTACGTCTTTGGGGACTCATCTGTGGAAGGAGGGGTTGGAGCTCCTGGTTCACCACACACTGGTGGCATGGCCGGCAGAGAGATCCTGTCAATATGGTTTTCCAGGGTGACAAGTGGGACATGGGAGACAAGCAGGTGCATCCTGGAGGGTTTTGGCCCCATGTTTAGCTCAGCAGCATCTGCCCCTTGTATCACATTCCCAGGGAGATGTTGTGCAGGTTCCTCACCCCCATCACAGTCACATCCACCTCTGCAAACGGCTGCATCATTTTACTCTAAAAGCTTATCTATGCCAGATAAATAAACGCCCTGAGCTGCCACAGAAATGCTGGAGGGTGGAAGGAGAGAACTTGGGGTTAGTTTCCTCTGAGCTGTTGTGTTTCCTGCTCCCCAGATCCCCCTGCCAGCTCTGGGTGCTCAGCTCTGACTTGTGCAGACCATAAATACTGCAGGGACGGAGGTTGGGACTGCAGGACAGAGCTCCACGGGCCAGCAGTCCGGGTGAGCAGTCCTGTGAGAGCTGCCTTCACAAACATTTTAACTCCAGGCAAAGAAGCAGGTTCGAACTGGAAGTGGATTAAGCTAAATCAGGAAACCCCGTTCGCATTCCAGAAGGCGGCTGTCTACACAGGGAGTTATTTAAGAGCAGCAACAGAGCTTTTCAATCCAGTCCACATGTCGTTTCAGCCCCAAAATCAAGCAAGCAAGCAAACAGCATGGAAAAATAACAACAAAGTGCCTGCGTTTGGCACCTCACAGTGCAGAACCAGAGAAGATACAGCCTCTGACCTGAAGAACAGCAACAGATAAGATGGACATACAATGAGAATAAAAAAGGCTTCAGGAGCAGCACTTCACATCTGAGAACACCACATTTTTTAATGGCCCTTCACACTGCCAAGCTCCTGTTTTAGCTAGGGAGAGCACCCAGAGGCTGCTGAAACAGAAATGTGGTTTTAATTATTTGTTATTATCAACTGCTTTGCAGATAGAAGTGGCTGATAATAGAAGCCCATTGCCCTGAGCACAGGACAGACAGCTCTTTCGGCCAGGGACTGTGTGAGCAGACACTGACTGCATAAAGGCAGTGACTTACCTAAGGAAGATTATCTCAGAGTCTCATAGTGGACCAGCCATCGTCCCTGCGGGATCAGAGGAAGAAGGGACGCTTCCTCTGCAAGTGTATAAATCAAATTGTGGGTGGAGAAAAAGAAACAGAAGCAATAAATGAAAATCATCATGGCCACAGCACACGGTGCACAGATTTTGTTTGCTTTCCTCCAGAGAGGGCTGGTGGCTCTCTGCTTGCAGGATCAGGAAACACTGGTTAAAGATGAGGCACCAAATCTGGGCTACAAACAGGGACAGAAGGCAAAGCCTGGAAGTTCATACCTGCATCCTATTTCTAGGCCCCCATTGCCTCCCCCCATGATGCAAACTGGGGACACGGGAAGGCTCTGTGTGCCGCGATCTGGGGGATCATTCTGGGGTGGTCAAGGAGTGCAAGGGAATGCACTGGCTGAATTAATGCCTCATTTCCATCTGTAATTGCTCAGCCCAAATGAACCTCGTTGGCATACGCTCACACGCACGCACATCCAGCTCGGGAACCAAGCGGGCTGATTAGCATCGGCTCTATTATCATTATTATGGGCAGAGGCAGCTGATCGATGTCCACTCAATAAGGCAAAGGCAGGTGTCAGTCACTCCAGCGATGACTCCTTCCTCCTCTGCAGAGCCCCACACGTACCGGGTGCCTTGATCCCAGACTGCAGACCCAATGGAGAAGGAATGGAATTATGGATCCACTTTCTTCCCCAAAAACATGATGACTGCCCTGACCTGATCAGAGGAGTCTTCCAAGGGACTTTAGCTGTCCCTTGGCAGAAGGTGGACATCTTCAGGGCCCTCAAAGGATGGATCTCACCCTCAGCAATGCCCGGGCATGCTGACTGTACCCTGGTGATGAGGAGGAAACCCCTGTACTGCCCAGCTGTCATCACATCCCATGGGCGCTTCCCTAGCCCCGCTCAGTAAATATTTTGCACTTAAAAGATTAAAACATAAAGATCCTGACCTGACCTTTCAGCTGGCCCTGTCTACCTTCTGCAATCTCCAGCTCTCTGCGTTAATAAACAGCTCTGCCCCGTCTTCCCACTCTTCCCAACTTGACACTTTTTCAATAGCCTTATTTTCTTCAGTTTGTTTTGTTCCCTGCAAGCGTACCAAAGCTCCTTGCTCCTGTTTCTTCTGCACAAATTGGTTTTCTCTTATACATTGTCTGGAGAGCAGTGAAGGAGGAGCGGAAGAATCACAGCCCCTTTCTCATCTCAGATCATCCACTTTCCCTCTCTCCAAGCTCACATTCAGAGCTGGGAATAGAACAACCAGCAGTGGCTGCTTCACAGCGTGGCTGAGGATCATTCTGAGGCTGCTGCATGGAATGACTCTCCTGCTTCAGAGGTGAAATGTCCTGTGGAGCCAAGGGAGAAGCAGCAATGAATAAGCAAGTGGTGCTGGAGGAAAGAAGTGCTCAGTCCCCTGCTCTCTGCTCCCACTTCTCTGCCTGCCCACAGTGGTGAGTGTCTGGGTGCAAAGCGAGGAGGCTCACGAATAAGCCATGGCAGCAAGATGGGAGGTGAAGAAGGTCCTGGAGGTAGCTGGCTGTCTGCAGTGGCTCTGGGATGGTGCTCTCCCTACAAGACCTACAGACAGAGGTAAAAGGCCTCATGCATCACTCATGGGTCCTAGACTCTCATGATGGGAAAACTCAAGGTCAGCTTCAAACCCCAGTGTGGAGACAACCAAAATCTCTGTGCTGCTCTGAATGGCTACAGAGTCTTTACTTTCTTCCCTTGGCCTGGCTCATCTCCGGCACAGGGACTGTCCCCTCACAGTGGCACACAGTATGAGGAGCCCAGGGATGGGGTGTCCTGTGCAGATTTTGATACCTGAAGGGCAGGAGCAGCTGTGGGGCTCAGTGCTGATGCACAGCGTGGGGCTGGCTCAGGGCACTGTGCCCAGGAGACCGCATTGCTGTAGTCTGGCCAAGGGGTGATGAAGTCATGAATAGCTTAAGCCAGGTCGTTATCTGCCAGGATGAGGTAGAATCTCCTTGCCCGGTAGGGATGACAGAAAACATCATTCATGGCTGTTCCCATGTGAGAGGAATCCAGAAGCACAGCTAAAACCAGGTCACCATTTGTAGATGGGAACTTCTGACCAAGAAGAGGCTTTCTCAGGGGAAGCTGCAAACTCTCCAAAATGTTTTTTTTTTCCCCCGTGTTGTGCAGTTCCAGGCTCCCCGCTGCCCTGCTCAGCTCCAGCCAGCTGCCATCCCTCCAGGAGAGGGTGTCCCCACCCAGCAGGGAGCTGTGCCACCTTCAGCATCCCACCAACCCCAAGGCTGCGCTGCAGGAACGGCTGGGGCCATCCCTGCAGATGGGCATGAAAGGCTGAGCTCAGGGGCTGCAAGGGAGGCCCTCAGCCACCAAAGGTGCAATCCTGAACACGTGTGTCACCGCAGAGAGCTGGCCCTGTCCAGCATGTTGCCCTGGCCCAATGCCACCACTCCCAGGTGAGGCACCACAGTCCTGTCCAACCCAGAACAACGCAAGAGGATGCACATGAGTGCCTGTCACCTCCTGACAGCGGGAGAGGATCTGTTGGTGGCACTCGGGCCACTTCAGCTCATGCTCTGGCCTGGATCCAGCTGCTGAGAGGGCTGGGATATTGGCTCCAATCATTTCAGCTTGGAGCTGGCCTCTGAATAACATTTGAGATACCAGTTTTCAAGGCATCTGTGCAATTCATTACTCTCCAAATAAACACAATATGCATCATGCCTCGGGGCAATCTGGATCTGTTGGTGGCACTCGGGCCACTTCAGCTCATGCTCTGGCCTGGATCCAGCTGCTGAGAGGGCTGGGATATTGGCTCCAATCATTTCAGCTTGGAGCTGGCCTCTGAATAACATTTGAGATACCAGTTTTCAAGGCATCTGTGCAATTCATTACTCTCCAAATAAACACAATATGCATCATGCCTCGGGGCAATCTGTGCACCAGTAAATCCCAATCTCTCACCTCCAGAAAGCCCTAAAACCCAGTAAGAAACCAGTATCTACTACTGAGCTTGGACTGCCCTGAGATCACAGTGGCACGTGGACCCCACTGGGCATGTGGGAGCTGTCTGCACTGGGAGCGGGGCTGCCGGGGGGACGTGTGGGTGCAGTAGCTGGCAGGGCTGCCCAGCACAGGGTATTTCAGGCTGGGAGGGGTGTGCTCAGGAGCCCAGCACATAACGTTCAGTGCTGAAGGCCCAGTGCTGGAGTGTGGTGAGTTCTGCTGATGTGAGACAGGCCGTGCTGGTGCACGGTGTCTGCCCTGTGCTCCTGAATGGGGTGCACGGGGAGCCTGGGTAGCTGGCACGGCTCTTTGAACCAATTCAGTCATGTTGGCAGGGCAAACAGTTTGCCCCTCGGTTGTTCAGAAAGCCCTGGGAAAGCATTTCTCTGTGCTGTGTCAGCATGACTAGAAGAGCCTCCCTTGAAGAGGGAATAACCCTGAGGTGTGAGCAGTCAGCACACGGCACGATCTCTCTCTGAGACTGAGAATAGGAAGGGAAAAGGTGGAAGCTGCTAGAGAAATCACAGGAGCCATAAATCTGAGATACCACGAGCAGTTGTGTAGCAAAGGGGAAAAAAAACCCACCCTGCATAAACTTCTCTTTGATTCAGACAAAATTCCCCCTCGGGGTTCCCTGGTTGGGAGCATCTCCTGGCTGAGCTTCCCCTGTGCTTTCATCCCATGGCAGGGCAGGGCCGTCCCCACGGCCAAGGGCTGCTCAGCTCCCCACCACGCCGTGAGCCTCCCCCAGTGAAGCAGCAGCCACCTGGAATCTGGCACCACCACTTCCATCTGATGCAGAGAGTGGATTTAATGAATGAATTAATTTTATTCTCAACTGGGTGCGACATGCATTCAAAAGCTAGAAAATAAACATTTCCCTTTCCTAATTTATCGCATCCCTTTTGATTTGTCACACACACAACCGCACGCGTACGGTCTCTCCATATCTCCCCCACCAACCGGGTCCTGGATTTTCCATCACCGCAGAGACAAACAACCTCCCCAGCAGAAGCTGATATTGCCGCACCGTGTGTTTCCTTCCATCCACATCCGCTGTCTCTGGCACCGTACAGCACCACATGTTGCTCAGGAGCCCAGAACTGATATTGCATCTCTCTTGTGGGTCATCACGGACTAAGACAACCACCTCCCTCCTCTCTCGGTGTAATCTTTTTTAAATTTCCATCTGAAATGTATTTATGCCCATTTTCTCCCATGCCAATTTTCTATTTAAGCGACTGTATCCTTCTCCCTCCGTGGTGCTATTCAGTGTGATTTACACAGAGGGAGTGATCCTGTTCCCACTCAACTTCTGTTTTGCTAAGCTTAATAAGCCAAGAGTCTCCGCTGCAAAATATGCTTCTCACTCCTCTGGCCAGCCTTTTTTTTTTTCTACTGTTCCAGTTTTTGGATAGATGCCACAAAAATGGAGATCTTGTTGTGAAAACCTTTAACAAACTACTCTTAAGTGACTGCACCACAACCAAGCCTTTTCTTTTTTCGAGTGCGTACGTGAGACTGTAACTAGATCCAAAAGTGGGACTTAAATTGGGGTGGGTGGTGTTTTCTTCTGATATTCTCCTGAGGCTTGGGGACCACTAGAGCCAGATCTGAGATCTCAGCTTCACGTCTCCTTGCTTCTCCTTCTCCTACTTTGTTCCCTCCACATTAAGGGATCTTAATTCCCTTTCCCAGTGACTCAGTGACTTCATTGCCCTGAATCCTTCAGTCAGCCAAGTCCTAAATCCTGCATATTTTAAGGTAAACCACTTCTTTGCCTCTTTCAGCTGCGCTCTGGCTATGCATGTGGATAGAGCCCGGGTACTGTGAAGCCTGGAAGCTAATTAGCGCTATTAAGAGTGTTGCCACTGTTTCAAAAATCATTTGCAACCACAGGTATTTTCTGTCACGACAGCTTTAGAAAGAAGAGCAGCAGTTAGGTGGTTAAGTGTAAGAAACCATCTCCTCACACAGCCCGACACAGCTTCCCAGGATGGAGTACAGAGTTTCAGAGCAAGAATTAGCATTTGCAATCCCTCTTGTAATGAGAGGCCATGGACAGTCTGCTGGAACAATCTCTCACTAAACTGTCCCAAACACAAAGCTGCTCTGGAAAGCAAGAAGCTCTTTAGGAAGGAGTAATTGTTCAGATTTTCAAAATCCATTTTTTTTCCACTGGCTCTGCAAATCCATTTTAGAATTTGTAAATTTGTTCTAGGATTAGATTAATAGGTTTCACGATTTATAAACCTTTTCTTCTCTCTCACCCTCCCCTTGACTTTCTGAAGTGAATACAGACTTTAGCTCAGCCCAGGTTTTAGAAATAATTTCTCAATCACAGCTGTTGAGATGTCCTGCCAGGTTTTGGTACATTAGAGGGGAAGATTTCCCACCCAGAACATCTAGAGATCCCAGCGCCAAACCTTCCTTACAAACAGGACACTTGCTGGTGAGATGTATTAGCCCCGGGCTGATGCTTGCTCGGGAGCACCATCCAGACCAAAAGTGTATGCTACCTCCAGCAAAGAAAAGCCAGCAAAAAAATATCAAGGTCTTGCTTTGAATCACCTGAAAACAGAGTGCCACCCCCACCAGTGGGCCAGACAAGCTGTCTCCAAAATTGGCTGCCTGGGAAAAGCAGCAGAAAAGCACAAACATGTTGTGATATTATCCAGAATATCTCCCAAATTCCAACAGTTTGCAGTTCAGGCACTTCTCGAGCCAGTGATGGTGAGTTTTTATTCATTAGTCCTTGAGGGATTTGTCCTCTGTGCCCATGGTTCAGCTCTGCCCTGAGAAAGACCCTCTCCTCTAGGCTACAGAGGGTCCCAGGATGACTGCCCCCCTCACGCACACATCTACACTTAGTCCCACCAGCCCAGCTGCCCGAGCATCCCTCACCATCCTCAGATATCCCAGTGAGATCAAACAAGACATCAAGACACAAAAGCCACAGAAAATCTTAACTCACTCTGGGAACTGTACCTAGCAGACCTGCAGAAGCAAATAATTTATCAGACTCCAATAAAAGGTCCCACTGAGTAGCCCCAAAGACACTGTCTCAGCTCTGCTTTGCTCAGTGTCCGCATCATTCCCAGCTTGGGCTGATGTATTCTTAATTAGCATCTTAATGTGAGGAGCATATGCAATGAAGCATGAAAAGAAAATCCCCATCATTTAAATTCATTAACAGCCATCGAAAGTCTTCAATGCAGAGGTGGAATTATCTCTGAACTCCTTCTGAGAGACCAGCTGTGCTCACTAAACTGTGGTGGATGTTGCTGCACTGGCTTATTTGTTTAGCTGCCTCCTCCAGGAGGTTTTGCACCCCTAGATTATCACAGATTGCATCCACCAGATCGCCGGGGTGTCTGCACCAGGGGGGTAACCTACAGGCGTAACCACAGCTGGACCCCAAGTCCAGCCACAGAAGCACCATTCACAGGTTGGTCATGGAAACCTTGGCAGTGCATCCCCACTGAGGATGTTTACTGGTCATGTTTACCACACAGATTACTTGTATTTGCTCTTTTTCTTATCGTGACAACAGGGAGTACCTCCAGCAGCTACCGTGTTCAATCCCTTCCCCGCAGCTATCACAGCTGTAGAGCAGGAGATGCAGCTGGGTGAGAACACACAGCCTGGCCCGTGTCCCACAGAGCTCTGACAGAGGGATGCAGATGCCCAGATGTGTCTGGGTGAGCAGAGCTGGGTTCCCAACCTGTGCTCCAGCACAGTCGGATGTGTCTGGCTACACAGAGCAAGGGCTGGAGGGTGCCCAAGAGACACCGTGGAGCTGCCTTGCTGGGGGTAAAGAGCTGTGCCAACCCGTTCCCAGTATAGATGGTGAGAGTGGGTTTGTCTGGCTGTGCACAATTCACTGTGGTAACACGGCAGGACTCTTCCATCTACTGTAATCAGAAAACACTCAGTTTTCAACCCCATTATCACAGAATCCCAGAATTTCAGAATGATTGAGGTTGGAAGGGACCTCTGAAGGTCATCTAGTCCAACCACCCTACTCAAGCAGGAACTCCTCGAGCACATGAACCAGGAATTTTGTCCAGATGGTTTTTTAATATCTCCAGGGAGGGAGATTCCACAACCTCTCTGGGCAGCCTGTCCCAGTGCTCAGTCACCCTCACAGTGAAGAATTTCTTCCTCATGTTCAGGTGGAACTTCCTATGCTGCAGTTTATGCCCGTTGCCTCTCGTCCTATTGTTGGGTGCCAACGAGAAGAGTCTGGCCCCGTCCTCTAGACACTCTCCCTTTAGATATTGATAAACACTAATCAGATCCCCTCTGAGTCATGCCAGCCCCTGTCCTTTACCCGTTTGCCATCACCCCAACAAGGGCCAGTGGTTGCAGACATTCAATTCACCAGGTTCACAGATGCCCGGCACAGAAAACCCCCGACCCCTGCTCAGAGAACCGACCCCTGGAACTGAGGACACAGGGCTCATAACTCATCGGAGGAGATACTGGGCTGGGCTCAATCTTCCTATGCAGATTCCTCCTGACTTATGTGAGGAGTTGGTCAGATGTAAGATGTGAGTGGAAGAAGAGAGGAAAAGCTTGTGCCAGCGAGACTTTTACTGTTGAGCATCCCCTGCCTTCCTCTGCAGCTTCTCTGTTCTGAGTGTTTTGCTGGAGGCAAATTACCAGAACCAAAGAGGCAAAGAAATTAGAATAAGCTGCTCCAGAGCAATTATAGTGAAGGTCTCATTTACAGAGAAAACCCAATTTAATGCAAAATGGGCTTATAACCTGGTGTGAACTAGTCTGTTTTAGGGTATTTGAAGCCTCTTGAATTTCTTTCGCTCAGTTAGGGATTGGTTTTATAAGCCAATCCCCAAATTTACCATTAAAAAAGAATAAAACATCCTCTTAGATGTTTGAGCAAGTGCAAATAAACTGGATCCAGATCCTATTTGCATTCAATCTGCACCACCTTCCAAGTTCCTGAGGTGGAACTATCTGCGGAAGGAGACAGCAACCAACCCAATAAATCCAGCAAGCCCATGGTAATGTCATATTGTCCACAAGTATATATTCTTGGAGGTCAATCTTCATATGAGGGTTGCAATCATATCATCTTTCTAGTGACAGAGCTGCAGGAGGAATGACAGGAGGGTTTGAAGAATGCAGGGATCTGAGATTTTTTCAGCCACCTTCAATAAATGATAGAAAGGGCTTTTTTTTTTCCCCTCTACGCCAGAAGATTTTTCACACTGGGTTTCAAAATGATCATTTATTCCCAGAACAGGAAAGTAAAACCAATTCCATTCAAAACAGTACTCTAAAATTACATTTGCCTCAACTTAACTTTTAAAATACTTTAAAAAGTCAGGGAAATTAGTGTAAAACAAAAGAAAGAGAAATCTGATTTGTTTTGTATTATACAGAGTCTTCTATTTCGTCTCCAAGGCTTTGCGAAGGCAGAGGGGGCTCACATGCATGAGCTTCTTTATGCCAAGAAAAAAAGCTGAAAAACTTTCTATTTTGGGCCACTCAGAAAAAGAAATCTCATTTTGCATTTTTTTTTTTTTTCCTGGTTAGGCAGTAAAATGAAAAAGCAATTATTCACGCAGTTCTCATTAAGCATGCATTTACAAGTTGTTTATAAGTGATTAGTCAATCTCAGACGCGTGTCCTAGACAGGAGCAGCATGTGTTTATTAAAAGCGTCAGTGGAAGGTGTTGAAGGCAGTTAGAAGCTGTGGCTGAAAAGAATTAGCTAAACCCTTTAGCTATTGATTAGTGATTTAGCCAGCCCGTATTCATTACAATATCTCTTCGTGGTGTACTAATGAGCACTTATGAACAGACCTGTAATCTAAAGCTGAGTTCTTAAACGGCAAACGCGGGTCCAGCTCTGAAGTGCTGATAAATTTTAGCTTGACCTTGCTGGATTCCATGCCAGGGGTTGCTCCCAGAGACCAGGTAATTTTTCTCTAGGCCTCCTTGGAGAAAGCTGTAAAGTATTTTTCATCCAGGACCATATTCAATTGACTTCTCGGGGATGGAGCCATCATGCTATTTCCCATTGAGATGACTTTGGTAAAATTACCTGGCAGCCCTCAGCACTGATTGCACGGCCCTGACCTGAGAGCGAGTGTATGAAAGGACCAGATTCAGCTTCTGCTCAATAAAAACAGGAGGATTTACTCCAGCAAATAATTCAGCTCGGTAATTGTATTCTTCTCTCTCCTACTCGCTTGTCCTCCTTCTTTTTCTTTCCTAATAAAATAACTAAATGACAAGGACTGAATTCTGCAGCAGGAAATTTTTCAACCTAGGCCTCCTCCCAGGATAATCTATTATCTTCACAAATTACTGCAGACAGTTCTTTATTGTTTAAAACCTTTTATCCAAATAAATGCATAAACCTTTAAAAAAAAGGGAGATGAAGGGAACAAGCATTTTAAATGAAAACCTCCTTCCCTCATTGACTATTGTTTGCTAAAAAAAATGAAAATAAGATTTAAAAAAAAAAAAGACTGAAAGAAGAGGAAAGGAATGAGCCCAGAGGAACAGAAACTGGTGATCTGCAATGGATTCCATTAAAATCTTCCCCCTTTAAAAATTACAAGTGTTTGTTCTCTGCAGCTTGATAAATATCTCGCTGTGTTGAGATTGAAAATTGATAAGCCATGCAACATCAATCTCTCTCAGATTCACAAGCTCCCTGCAAACTCATCACTTTGGGACGGGCACCAGTTTAATTAGCTGTTGGGGTAATGCCATGTCGGGCAGCTACCTAACAGCCTGGAAGCATTTCTAGTGTTCTGCTCCATTAGGCACCTTTGGGCAGATATTTCACATACACCCGAACACAAACAGGAATGGGAGAGGCCAAATGAACGAGCAGCCTCCCCTCCCTTCCCTGCCTGACGCGCTTCATTATCCTCGTTTCAGCATTAACTCGCTGGTGGCGGGTGAGACGCGGCTGGGAGATGGTGAGGGCAGAAGGATGCTCAGAGAGGATGTTTAGGAAGAGGAAGAGCAGGGGTTGGGGAATGTGTCTCAGTTTGAGGGCAGGCACCTGGTTGCTGGTGGCACAAGTAGAACTGTGCCCCATGGAGATTTGTTTGCAACACCCACCCACTGGTTTCTGCCTCCGAGGGCGCAGCGAGGAGTACGGCGGGGGCCACCCCATCCAACCGCCCCAGATCCCCAGCTCGGACAAGCCCGTGTGCATTTATAGGTGCAGCTGAGCAAGTCTGGGACACAGGCTTCAACACTCTGCTCTCCCACCAGTGAGTCAAATCTTAATGCCCCACTATCCCCCCAGGCTCCTCGTTTTACCCACTTCAGGGTCAGGGCACCAAGTGGGTGAGGGTTTGTCAGTGTGGGGAGATATCTCAGCTCAGCACAAACTCAACTGCTCCTTTTTGGGGACCTGGCCAAAGGGGCCTCTTCAAAGCCAGCCAGCAGGAACCGAGCTCCATGTGCCCCCTTGGAGACTGTCCTGGGGATGTTCATTGAAAAGTAACCTGAGGGCTGGTGACAAACCACCATCGAGTCCTTGACTTCACCGATGGAGCCTCTTGCATCGCCTCTTCCCAGCACACTGAGGACCAATTCTGCCCAATTTGGGCACCCCAGCAATTGCTACAGCAACCCAGGGCTCCTTTGGGCTTGCTGGGAATCACACCCAATTTCTCCTCTTCTTCTTCCTCCTCTATCTCCTCCTTTCCCTCTGCCACAGCATGGGTTTGTTGTCCTCTTGCCACAGCAAGCCAGAGGAACGGGGCCATCACTATTTCACCCAGCACTACGGAGGCAAGCGCGGCTTTTGAGCTGGGAAATGACTCGGAGCCGTACACGATGAAGACATTGCCCGGGAGAGCAACTCCTCTTGTTGTGCCCCGGCGACTCTTTATCAGGGAAGCCTCGTTCAGTCTGACAAAGCACAGCTAATGTTCTGTTTATTACCTTTGCTGCTGCATTTGGACTGTCAGGAGATGAAGAAATATCCCCAGAATTAACAGCAACATAACAGAGGGAGAAGAGCCAAGGGAGAGGTTAAGGCAAGTGCTGTTATCTAAGAAACAGGCTCATAAACCCTCTTCACTGGAAAGGGCTTGTGCTCACATGGCAGCACCCGTCCTGGTACCCGAGAGGGGAACGGTGGCTTCTCCTCTCTGCTGCAGCACCTGAGCATGTCACAGGCTGGGTGCAAGGTACCAGGGGAGAACCTGGTGTCTTCCCTGATCACCTTTGCCTTCCTGGATGCTAATGCTCAGACCATGACAATACACCTAGTCCCATGAAGAATGTTCCCAGAGAGAGTTAGCACTGAGTCCTTCAATGCTTGAGCAGTCTCTGTGTATGCACAGTGCCTAACACGACGAGTCCTGCTCCAGGTTAGTGCTTTCAGGTGGCCCAGTCACAGGGAGAAGAGGAAATTCATTACCAGCCAGTGGCAGATTGGAAACTCTCAGCATGAGAGATCACAGACTGGGGTAATTCATGGGCCTGACAGGAGGGTACCCATCAGACTAAAGGCTGAACCTCAGAGCTGAGGGAGGTGTCACCAAATCCAGAAGGCACCTAAATGCAGGGGACACGCTGGAGGAAAGCAGGAAGGGCAAAAAGGAAGACACTGAACAGCTCAGGAAGATGATACTGGAAAAACCTTCGGTTTTGCTGGCTGATGCATGATACACCCCTCAGAGAGGGGATTGTCTGCTTGGGAGCAGCAGGAGCAAAGGCAGAGGCCAGGATAAGCTCAGTCAAGTATGCACGACCTTAAATAAAATAAACCCAGTGTTGCTCATAGATCTGGAGCTACCAAGTCTCCAAGCTTCGGATGAAGAGCTTTCCAGTGGCCAGCAGGGTACGTCCACTTATTTAGGAGAGGGCTTTCAAAGAAGCACACATTGAGTGTGCCATTTGACCACTACACATCCATGCTAGGAGGAGAAAACTCCACGTCCCTCAGTGGGTCTCAGAGCCATCCAGCCTCTGTTTGCCAGGATCCCGTGGAGCTGGTGCTGCCTTGGCCTTTCACAGCTGGGAAGGAAACCACAAGGCCTTGAGTCTCTCCTCACAGCTCATGACCCTGCGATGCTGTGAGAGGGCTACGAGCCATGCTGTGCAACCACAGTGCTGTCAGTGTGAAGTACTGCCCTCAGTTCTTCATGGGGTCCTTGCAGCAGC
>NW_010333903.1:133401-134058 GCF_000700745.2 Antrostomus carolinensis
ATTGCTTCCAAAGGGACCTGAATATGAACGGGGATGAAACAGACTGGAAGGGAGCTGCAGGGCATCTCCACATCTTTACATCCAACAAACAGTGGAAAGTAGCCTCAGTGCTGAGCTGATTGAGCTGTCATTTGCATTTGGCACCAGAATGAATTTCCTTTTCCACATCTCCCAACCAAGAGCTTCTCATCTGCACAGGTATTTTCTAGCTCATGCTTTTGTTTTATCTAGAAAAACAAGAGAAACCACCATATGGACATGGAGGTGCTCCATGAAAACTCTGCTGAGTAGAGCAGCAGGTAACACATCCTCAGCCAAAACACATGCTCATCTCTGATCAACCAAAGACCACAACTCCTCCCAGCCCACTCTGCGTCCCTCTGGGTCCCAGCACAGGCCAGAAGTGACACATGCACAGCTAGCTCCTGTCCATCTCCAAAGGGCACACAGCTTCCAAACTGCCTCTCACTTAACTCTCACTCAGATTTCCAGGAGTCTTAAAATAGCCTCACAGATACAGTTCTCCTTTGGTCAGGGCAATCTTAAGAAAAGATGTCTCCAGAGAAAAATACCTCTGATAGTTACTCTCACAGGTTGCCCTTCAGACAGAGGTGGGTTGGATGGGACAGTTACACAGGTCCTTGCACATGGCCAGCC
>NW_010333903.1:134105-150563 GCF_000700745.2 Antrostomus carolinensis
AGCAGGTTCATGCATGGATGGTGCCTTGAAAATCCTCTCCATACAGCAGAAGCCTACAAGAATGGGTAGTGTCTGCCTCTGCAAAGCTGAGCCAGGCTCTCCACTGGGCCATCCATGTCCCAGACCCACAGCTTGGCTCCCTGCAAGGACTGCCCTTGCCCTCTCCCTTCCCCAGACTCTGCACCATCTGCACAGCAGCTCGCTGCCCCACGGGGCGGCCAGCCACACACAGGATATCCGTGCTGGGAGCTGAGTCCCTTCTCCAAAGGCCAAGCAGATGCCTTCTGGAACTCAGAGGCTGCTTCTAGCTCTAACCCCTTCCCACAGTCCATATTAGTATAGCAGTGATGGCCACATCCATGTAATGCTCCCAAACCTGAGATCTTGACTGGGGTCCTCATAACTGCAGTTCTCATTGTCCCAGAGATGGGGAGACTGAAGCACCACTACCACGTTAAAAGCAGGCAGCTGAATCCTTTAAGACTTTGGAGCTCCTGACCCCTCTGGCTAATTGAATTCATCTAGAAGAGGTGAAGGTTTACAAGGAAATGGGGAAACTCTAGAAACACAAGGGTTATTATGTGGGGAGATGACTGGTGTGTCCTCTACTCTTCACTTTAACCATTATTGCTTCTCATTAACGTTGCTGCTGGGTGAGAAGCAGCTGCACAATCTGCTCTGCTGTGTCCTCTGTGCAGGTGGAGGACCCCAGCACGGGGTCAAGAGCTGGGGCCGACCCACCAAAATCCAGGAGGACACGAGAGGCTGAGCCTGTCCACCAGAGCAGAATCTCATTTGCAAGATGGTCCTTTGGGTGATCGCATCTCCTGACATGGTGTGTCCATGTGGGTTGGGCCCACGTGGAAGGATGTGGCCAGGAATGGCCCCTGGGTGGATGCCGGGATGAAATGCTCTCCAAACAGCACCTCGCTGGGAGGGTGAGCTGCGCTGTCAGAACAATGCAATTAGCCACTTCATTCTTAATGTTAATTAACTTTCGCTTGCTCTAGCACCTTTGTCAAGGTATCACCCTGCTCTCTGGGGTACTCTTGGGAAAGCAATTATATGCTAGTTACTCTGCAATTAATTACAGCTTTAAGAAGGCCGTGGGAGGGCACCTCTTCCTGTTTGATCTTGTAAATGCTTCATTAAAGGCCCAACAAGGAATAGAATATTTTTGTCATTTTGCTCACCTGGCAACCTCATCCTTCTCCCCTTTGAAGAGGCAGTGGTGGGAGGTGTTTATATTTTGTTTTAGAAAAGAAGAAAGAAAGAACAAACCCAATGAAGTTCATACGGCGTGGACAAGGCACAACACCTCTCTTGCTTTCCCCGACTATGCAGGCTGCTAAAATGAAGGCTGAGAGTGTCTAGTGTTGAAGTATTAACAGGCCAGGATGGGTGACACCTTCCTGAGGAAACAGTTTTTCAATAGAAAGGCTGCAAAGGAAACCAAACTTCTCCCAGGATCTGCAAACCTGGGAAATGTTTGACTTGTGGTCCAAAACCTGGCGAGTATTTAGACTGAGATGTCTGAGGTCAAACACTGACCACATTCAGTCACCCGATAAAAGCTTTGAAACCAAGAAATGGAAACTTTAGAGTTTACCACTGATAAGTATTTAATTAGAGATGCTGAGGTTTTAATTTTTTTTAATTAAAAAAATTGGAAGCTATTGGAAAAAATAATCCTATTAGAATTTTCTCAGAGAAAGAGCCATTTTTAAAGCCTTTTCCACTGAGGAGAAGCAGTTCAGTTATACAATATCTCTTTGTTCTCTGCATTCTCACCCAGTTTCACAGTAAATTGAGCAACTGCTGCCCAAGAATGTGTTAAATGAATAATTGACAGGGTTGTGTTTTCGGCAGCAAGGAGCAGAATCCGACCTTTTGTACATGGCACAACGAAGCACCACGATGAACGATGCCGTGGCGGATGGCAAGGGGAGCTGCTGGGTGCAGAAATCCCCAGTTTGAAGTATCTCCATGGACCAGTGACCCTTCCCTAAAGCAACCTGCTGGCAGGGTGTCCTGGTGTCATCACATCCTTGACTCCAACTGTCCTGCATCAGTCAAAGCGTGGACTAGTTTGGCCAACAGCCTGGGACCCCTTGCCAAGATGGCTTTGTCCTGTCCTCGCTAGCCCTTGCACAGCCACCTTCTCCTCCTCCTTCACCCAAGTGCCGGTGCAGAGAGCATCTGCACCATACGGTGGGTGTCTGCTCTCCAGCTGGCACCCTCACTCGGAGGAGCTCTGCCTTTCCATGAGCATCCTCCCGGGCAGGGGGAAACACAGCAGCTCAGATAAACTTCTTGCTTGGATTATTTTGGACACTGCTGGCAGCTGGAGTGTGTCGGAGGTGCTATGAAGCCTGACAATGAAGTGAAGGAGGGGAAGAGGAAAGAAGAGAGGAAGAAAAGAGTCTATTTATTCGGGGCTGCCTTTGCTATTTCTGCATCTCTCAGCTTATCTACCGGATGCTGAAAAATTTCAGTCTTTGTTATGCTAATATTGTTTTTGTCAGCACAAACAGCGTGGCTGTTCCCACCCTTCCCACTGCCCTCTCCCGACGGCAACTTCTCACTCAAGTGGAAGCACCAAGTCAGCAGAACAGACGGGTCCATCTCTACCCTCACAGCCTGCGACTGCAGGGACTTTTTGTCTGGTATTGCAGCTTCCTGCTTTCTTCTTCTCCCTTTGAACAGATGCAGGGGAAAATGAAAGGAGCAGTTGAAAGGAGAGCACGCCAATGCCAGGGAAGGCTGGGAGGTAGCTCGGGTCCTGCAGTGTTGCCCAGTCCCTATGGGCAATTTTGGCTGCTCTCCTACCCTGATGGGCCGGCATGGGAGGATCACAGAATCACAGAATGGAGGATGCTCACTCCTTGTGTCATCCCACAGGCTCTGGGGTCCATTCGGGCTGTCAACTCCACAGGGCTGTATGAGGTTGTAGAGGGATGGAATCCCCCCACTTGCACAGAAATGCTCCACACAAGCACAGCAAACCCTCCAGACCAACCCACAGCACAGCACCTGCCTGGAAATGGATGTGTCCATGTGGCTCTGCCCATCCCCCTCCTGTCCCATGAGACTGAGATATTTCTGGCTGTTCCTCCAAAGCCCGGTAGCATGTACCTGCTGGAGAAGCTAGATGGATCTCATCGAGGGGACATAGCTCCACCAGAAGATCTGGGCCAGTCTGGAGGCTTGGAGGCCTTCACAAAGAGAAGGACAGGGGTTAGGGCAGGACTCAGGGGATCTATGGGAAGGACGATCTGAGATACCATCTGCTTTCAACCTTCATTAGCAGCCTCGTTAATTTGCCCAGCTTCTCCGCTCCGCCACGGCAGCACGGGTCCATTCAGAGGTAGCTGCTGACTGCAGGAGACAGCTCTAACGCCGCGTTGGATAATTCAGCCTGCACACACCATGAACTAGTCCAGCAACCTGGCAATGCAGATGGTGCAGAATGACCAAGAGGGCCACGACCACCTCCTTGGTCCGCTGCCTCCTCCCCGTGCTCCTTCCCCATCAGGGCTGCCTGTGCCGGGGAATCCTGCCTGCCTGACGCCTGTGTGGCAAGGATAAATGGGAGCCGTCAGTCAGCGGGGCTATCAATCTGCCAAGCCGCATCAAATCTGCCATAAAAGAAGTTTCAAAAGAAAACTGACATTTTGTTTTATAGCGCTGCAATTGAACGAAAGGGGAACGAGGGCTGGAGGACCTGCGCTTCCTCACGCGTTGCTCAGCAGGGCTGTGTGGGACTTGTCCTGTTCCCAAGCCCCAAGCAATGTTCCCCAGCTTTGGTGACCAGTGTCCACCAGGACTCTGGGTATCAAGGTCCTACTGTGGGGATGAAGGTTATCCCCTCAGCAGCAGCTCAAGGCTTTGCAGCAGCCTAAGGCAGAGCTGAACCCACCACTCTGCTGACGAACAGCAGCTCTGGGTCTGTCCCACTACCCGAAACCTGTGTCCTGCCCTGCAGCCAGGCACGTCACACCCTGCAGGAACTCATCTGCTAACGCTGCAGGAGGTCATTTTCCCACTGCCTGGTCCCAGCGAGGTGGAGATGCTGACTGAGCCTTTTCCACCACTTAGGGCAATCAAATGCCTTGCTCCCAAGTGGGTTCTTCAGTGTCTAATAAAGGTTGAGCACGCCTGCAGCCTGGTCCTCTGTAGCTTTACTAACATGGCCACTCACTCTCTCCTCCTCCTCCCACTTTCATGGATTGTGCAGAACCTGAAAATGCTGGTGACCTACTGAGGTGCTCAGCACTGAGTGGGAGGGGACCGCAGGAAAACAGATGCTCCTTAGAAAAATAGGAAGCTTTTCCCTTCTTCCCCTCTTGATTCTATCCTCCTCACCCTGCCCAAGGACAGCCCACGTTCTTGGGCTGACCCTGATGCGTTACACCACTTTTATGGAGGGGGAGTCCCTAGCTGGCATGTTCCTATAAATAATAATAAGCCATAAAATCTGGGATTTATGGAGCGCCTTTCACGGAGACGCTGCTGTGTACTTTATAGCCACTGATGAATGAAGCCATGGGGTGTCTTGCAAAATACAGCAGCCTCTGCCTGCGATGGAGGAAAGCAGCAGCTCCATGAAGGATGCACAGCCAGCCAGCAATGGGGCTGGCAGGAGGACCCACAGCCTGCTCTGAGCTCCTGGATTAGAGCTGCAACCTCACCTGCCATCAGCGACATGGGGGGTGATGTATTTTACAGGCCAAATCTGCACCTGCTTTTCTCTGCTTTGACACCCGGAGGTACAGAGTGTCCCGGAGCAGCCCCCCTCCCCAGCACACGCTGCTGCCCCACCGCAGACATTACTCCAGGAGATCCTTCCACATCTCATTTCAAGCCTTAGCTTTTATTCTTAGTCTTCAGCTCTTAATTTCTCTCTCCTTTGCCTATTAATTAATTCTACAAAGCACTCTGGGACACATTTATTATGAATGACACAGTAGCAAATAATCTCTCCAGTTTTATTACTGTGTGACTAGAGCAGATCGCCCGCTGATTGATGGCTCCTTATCTGAGCAGGAGAGTGACCAGCAGCCAACGTGCATTAACCCCTCGCTGACGAGGATGTAGGTCATGTCAAGGAGTCACGGCAGTTTAATGGAAATCTGGGCACTGTCCAAGAGGACTGGAACAGTGTGTTCTCAGAAATTGGTGTCTTTTCAGGGCCTGATGTACCCTGGGAATGGGGCTCATAGACTTGTTGCAGAGAGGATCATTGGGCATGCAGGGAGCTGCCTCCTTAACCCATCGGGCACTAGGTTTCATGCCTCTGGCACTGGGCACACCACAGGCACCTTTTGGAAATGAAAGAGCTGCAAACACTGCAGGGTTGAACCAGAAGGATTTCTCCTGGCTTGGTGCAGTGGATGCTGTCAGGCTGGGTGAACGTGATGTTTGTAGAAACCAAACGAAATGTGGGATGAGCAGGAGCAGAAGAAGAAGGGTGGTTGAGACAGATCTGTCTGGGATTCAAATAGCAGAACTGAGAAAGGGGCACACGATTCTGTGGTTCCAGTTCCCTCCCAGTTACCGTGCCCTCATCTTCCACAGATGCCCACTGTCCAACAGCACCAAGACTGGTAGTGAAATGTCTTGCCAAAGACTGCCGGCTGTGCAAAGTCCTGCCAGGGCTGAAACCATCTTTGGTGAGCTCAGAAGCAGGAATATTGGTGCCTGAGAAACTTTAATGCTGAAAACTAGATTTCAGGTAGCTCCAAGGTTAAACAGTGATTGAGAGGGGTTTATAGGCTTTAAATTTTTAACTTTGCTATCTAAAATGGAAACCAAGTGCCTCTGTCCTCCAGCAGATCTAATTCACAGTCTCCTGTACCTCAGCTCTCCAGCTATTAAATGAATAATACTTCGTGGATGTGCAGAGAGGGCAGATGCTAAAGAAGCTGAGGGGCTCGGATGCAAATTTTACAAGCCCAGTAATTACCTCATGGGGATGAAGACACCACATTCTTGCCTTGATCATGAGAGATCGAGATGAGAAGCAAGGAAGGCCCCAAGATTAAAATAAGAAGTTCCATCAGCACAGAAAAAAAAATGAAGCCAAATGATCATCATCTTGATGGTAAATCTAATTAGACTTGTTGCTGATATTTTTCTTTTAATTCCTCCTGCATTTTTTCAGGCAGAAGGACAGATGTCAAGACCGGCCTCTTGAATATCATTACCAAAGCAAGCATGGATATTGGGGAGCAAAAATTGTTTATGTTCTTGCTCTTTAATGGCATAAAACAATACTCTTTACAGCAACTATTAACTGGCTAATGGCATCCCATCATTCCTCATATCAGTTAAGTGACAGATGGAGCTGACGGCATAATTAAGCCACTAAGAGTCTCATAAATTACAAAACTACCACTGAAGCACCAACCACACCAAAGGAACCATTGCAAATATGATGTATGAGGAGTGTGAGCGAACACTCTTCATTAAGTGACTGAAAGAAAACCATTACGGGGTTTGGTCACGCTGTGAAGAAACCTTAAAGTCGGTCACACTGCATCACTAATGAGACATGTTCTGCTGCTGTTCGGCCGAGTGAGGGAGGGTGACACTGGCCTTGTCTGGCTGAGGAACGCGGTGCCCACAGCGCCTGGAACGGCTGCAAATTCAATGTCTTGATACTGGAGGTAAGTGTAAGGAAAAAAACTGCACCACTGGAGCGGGACCTGCAAATGGGACTTGGGTGTAGGAGAGGGTGGCAAAAAAATGAGGCTTTTCTCCATAACCTCCCAATCAAAAGGAGGTGGCACTTCTGTGTCTCTTGCTCAGGTTTATTAAATTGCCCAGAAACGCTTCACAGAAGCTGGAGCAGATTTTGCACCTGGCACTTCTGTGTTTCTAGAGTCACAGTAACTGAGCGCTCCTTTAGCACTGGCTGAACAGATTTTGTGGGAGTGGAGCCGTCTTTGACAGTAGTAAAATTTCTAGCTCATTACAAACCTAACTGAAGTTGTTCTCCAAGTGAAGTTGTTCTCCTCAATCTTTTCACTTCATTCCAATATGTAACAGGAAAATAAAGTATTGAAGAAAATTATCTCAAATAATTCTGACAGAAGTTTTTTTTCTGTTTCTGAGATGTGAGGAAATTTGAAATAACAACTTTTCATCCCCCTTCATCTCTGTGCTTCTGAAATGTAGCGTATTGAGGAGCAGAACCCTGATATGAAAATGGGATGTGGATCTTTTTTCCTCCTGGCTTTGCCTCTGCTCAGGACCACAGTGTTCAAGTGAAGGCAACTGGGAGCAAGGGAACAGTGGGATTCCCACTGTTGGATTTCCTTGAACTCCCCAAAGCACCATCCTAAAGAGAAAAGTTAAAGCCTTGGGGAAGGGGGATGCTCAAAAAATGGTGCATTGGATTTTAAAAATCCACTTAGATAATCTTTTGGCCCAGGATGTGTGACCACGTCCCTCTGGTTATACAGAAAATGGACATCTTACCAACTCCTCAGATGGCTCTACCCACCGCATTGCTAGCTTCTCGGAGAAGAAAGCCTTGTAAATGATAAGTTATAAATAGGTTTTTATTTTACAGACCAACACCATGACCTACAATGATACTGCAGATCATGTTAGCAGAATATTATCCCTTTGAATTTTAAATGAATTTAATTTACAAGACTAAAGACGGAGGAAGAGAACTATCCATGGAGATATTATTTCATCAGAAAAAAAAATCACACAGAGAAATGTGTAACTCAGACAAATAGAAGGACATTAAGGCCGACAGTGAGTAATGTGAATTTACCAGGGAATTATATAGAGAGGGTAAGGGAAGTGCAGAATTTACATGTGGTGCCTGTGTTTATTGCTTACAGCTGAGCATTATAAATAATAAACTGGGTTCTTACTGCTTGTGCTATAAAGTTGTATTTTTCCCCTTCCTCCCCCTCTTCAGATCTTTTGGATTTTGTGACATTCACAAAGTACCTTGGAGAAGGAGCCAAAGGAAATTATTTGCTTGATGGCAGGAGAAAGGTGGGGGTCAGGGACAGGAGAGAGTCACACAACAGGCAGGAGAGAGGAAGAAAACCCAAATTTTTCCAAAGCAGAAGTTGCCATGAGGATTGTCCTATTGAGTGGTACCTCCCAGGGACCTGGTTTTCAGGAAATGCCTTTTAAAGCCACGTCCTTTCAAAGCTTCCCAGACCAGGCCTACAAAATGGACAGGTTTTTCTAATCATGCAGCCTCAGAGTGCTGTGTGTTGGCTGATTGTCATATGGGACATTCCTGTCCTCTCACTGCCCTCAAGCTCAGCTTTACAGACCCCAGCACCTCACCTGCAGAGGTGCTGAGCCAGAGGGAAAAAAAGGTTGGAAACCCTCCAGCGATCTCCTGCCCTGGGCTGTGGGCAAGACCAACCACTGCAGCATTTCCGAGAGGCAGCAGCCCACCCTGGGATCATGTACTCGGGGTGATTTTACTTGGCTAAAATCACCCCTGCCTTGGGAAGTGCTTTCCAACATCCCAAAAACACCTCATAAATGAGATCAGTGAATTTGTCATCAAGATAGGAATGCCACGGCTGAGGTGTGGAGGGACAAAGTGGCACGACAACTGCCCAGACACAGAACCCAGCCTGCTCCACGCGCCAGACCAAAGCGTGCCCTGGGGATGCAGAGAGGAGGAGGACACTTACTAAACACCAGGGTCTCTCACAGTTCCATTCACACCTTCCAAGCAAAACTCCCTGATTCACGGCTGCCCAGTAAAATACACATCTGCAGATCTGGGCTGGTGGTGACCATAAGGAACTCCCCAACAGTGGTGCACAACAGGACCCTCCTGTTGACTTTTCCAGCCTAAACGTCTGCCTTAGCTGTCTCTGTCCATGGGAGGCAGTGAGCAGCTTTCACCCCAACATCAGCCTCCCGGGCCAGGATCCGCACAGCAGGCAGGGCAGGAGCCCTGCTCCTCCAGGGGCTCACCTGAGCCCAAACCTCAGCAGAGCCACCCACGCAGGAGGCAGGAGCCCGGCCTTTCCCTGCCTCCGTTTCCCCATGTGTAAAGGGAGCACAAGGCACCAGCCTCCTCTGTGAGTTGAGATCTAACCAGGAAAAGAGCCATGCGAGATTTCAGGGCCATGAAGCAGTGCTGCTGCTGCTGCTGCTGCACTTCATCACCATCTCCTGGTCTTTCTTCTTTCCTTGACCCCTTCCTTGTCTCTGCTGTGGCCCTAATTTTGCTCTTTCATCTCTCTTCCTCATCCCCATGACCTCTGCTTGGTGCCTCTGCCCATCGCAGTGTCCTGCAACACTGAGCCCTCCACAAAGCTCCCGCAGCTGCTATTGGCAAGTTATTTTCCTTCTTCCCTGTGGCAACAAAGAAAAAGGAAATTTGATACCAATTTATTTCCAGTTATTGTTTGCTCCTCCAACAGTGGCTCATTTGGAAAGTTTAATCACTAGGTAGCTCGTTCTGCTTTCTCACAGAGCAGCTTTTGTGCTGCAAGACACGTTGCACATTGTGTTCTTCCCCTAACACAGTTTTCATGCAGTGAGCTTTAAAAATAATTTTCCTTGACCACTTTTCTTCTTGAATGTTTAAAGCATCTTCGCTTTGTGAATCCCTGGCTCTCCTCCCTCACAACTCTGCTTTTTGTGATCCGTCTTAACCCTGCACGGTCCAATTTAAAATTCAATTAAATCAGCTGATGGATCTTTTAGTGGCAGCAGGTTTTGGGTCAACACCCTAGAGATGTCAGAACCTGAGATCAACCCAAACCACGGCACACAGATGTAAGTAGGCTGAGACTGCTTAGTCCATCAGACTGCTGACTACACTGTCCTGTCTACACTAAATTCCTTCCAACCCAGAATGGGTTAACAAAAGAAAAGAAATAAGGCAAAATAAGAAACCACTGTGCTTTGGTACATAATAACTATTGCCACAGAGAGAAACTGTGCCAAAACCAGCCAAGACAACTCTTCTTTGTGTTGCTGCAACAGGTGATTCACACAGGTAAAGTCTGACATATCCAAAAAGTGTCCCAGTGAGAATGTGTCCAGGTGCAGCAGATCTTGTGATTCCTGGAAGTACCAGGCTCATCACAGGAGTGGTATGTTACATGAGGACACATTTCTCTTGGGGAAGTCCAGGAGAAGGCAGCCCTGCCTTGGGCTCTCACTAATGCTGGTTGGAGTAGGTTTACAGCACTGTCCATCTCTAATCCTTCTGGATTTCGATGGCTGGATCTGGCACCCAGCCTACACGTGTGTACATGTGTGTAATGATCTGTTCAGACACTGTGTACCCAACCATGGCTTCTGCACGCTGCCGATACTCCTAAGGTGTTGGAGATGATTTAATTAATTACACTGTACCATTTTATCTACATTCATTTCAACAGCCCTGACTATGAAAATACCATTTTCTTTTTCATTGAGACAGGAACAAAGGTACCCATGTGAGAAGTCTTTTTTAGAAGGCTTCCTTTTAATTTATCTCTTTTTTTGTTTTTCTTCAACGGGGCTGAGAGGATGCAATGGGGTTCATTTCAGGTAAGAAATAGGAGGACATGTCAAGGATGAAGCTGTGCAAAGACCAGGTGTGAGAACAAACTGGTACAGCTCAGTATGGTGTCCTGTCTCCTAGCTGAAGGTCTGGAGATGACGGCTACAGCAGAGCAGGAGGCTGTGCTGTTGGAGGAGCAGACACCAACGGGAGGAGTGTGTGCAAACCCTGTCAGGGTAATAACGCTTGGGGTCAAGGGCCTGTGATTCATTCAGTCCTTTGGCCCCACCAGAGCTGGGTGACGTTAGCATGAAGGCTGGGCTAAAAAAAAATATAAAATCATTGCATTAGCAATATTCAGTTGAAAAAGCCAAAGCAGAAAGCAATATCCCCCTCCATTCCAAGTCAGAAATACTTTAGTGTGACATTCTTCACAGGGACCACTCTAATTTCTCAGCACACAGGGCTCATTCTCTTTTCACATGGACTCCCATTATATACAACCGTACTCCAAAGGGTAAAACTCTCACACTTTTCACTTGGGGTTGAACAAAGCATTTCCTTTAGTCCCAAATGAAATCATTGCTGATTCCTCCATCCACTAAAAATTCAAAAACTACAAAAGGAAACCACCCACTCTGGCTTGGTCTGAAATGAATTCACTTCCCATCTTGTTTGGGAACGGCAGGTGTTAGAGCCAGATTGCAATGCAGGGAGTAAATGAGCTCATCAAACTTTAGTTAGCAAAAATTCCACTCTGGACGAAATGAATCCAGCCTTGACTCCTTCTATAGTCAGCCGAGAGCACGGGCAACCCTGAGCACAACGCTCTGTGCAGGGAGCCTTGGCTGCTAGCTGGAAGATTTGAACTTGGGATTTCTTGTTGCACCAGAGATCCCCAATGGCAGGAGATACTCCTCCTCCAAGATTTCTGGAGGAGGGGACAGAGCCCAAGACACCGGAATGACAAATCCCCCCAATAAGGCATATGTGCACCAGACTTCAGCTCAAATCCTGGGCTCATTAATGAGAAACACAAGTGGCACCTCTTAACTGCTGCGTGTCCTCAAGAGCTCTGCTCCTCTTATTGGCACCTCCACCTTTCTACAAGCACAGGAGAGGAATAAACAAAAGGTACAGTTCACAGATACGCCCGACTGACCTGGGTAAGTCACCGTGACCTCAGCTTGTCTGTCTAATGAGACAACTACATAATTACAGCTGTCTCAGGGAGAGGCTAATAAGTCCCAGGGATGTGAAGTGTCACCAGCCAGAGGAAGGTGTCTACCACAGGGTGGGAGAAGTTGTGGTTGTGCTGGAAGCCAAGGGATGCAAGTGGGAGGGAATGGGGAGGAAGAGGTAGGAAGCAGAAGGTTGAATTTTGGCTGCCGCTGCCTCAGGAGCTGCTCTGTGCCATGGATCTGTTTCCTTTGAGCCCAGGGACTGTTGTTTAAGGATGGATCCACCTCTCCACCCAAACCCCACGCCCCTGGGCCCCCTCTGCAGCTAAAGCAGAGATGTTTGCTTGCAATGGGCATTTGCTGTAGATAGTGGGGGTGACACAACCTCTGAAGAAGGTGCTTCTGCCTCTCCGCTGCCTGCAGAGGAAGCCCAGGGGGCTGCTAACTTGGATTTGAAATTTGGATGGTTAGAGAAAAGGTTTAACATCCACTTAAGCCCTTCCATACAGCAGCCTTGAGTGGGAAAATCTCTTTTTAAGAGCAGATCTCTGTGTCCCAGAGCCGCTGCTCTCCCCTCTCCTCATCATATTGTGCGGCACTGCGACAAACACACAGGAACCCTGCTGCAGGGAAAGGCTGGAGAACTGAGATCTACTCTGAAGCAGTAAGAAGGTTTTTCTGAGCCATGGGACACCTCTAAACAATCCCATCCTATGCGGGATCACTTTCCTCCCATCACAGCCAGACACAAGCCCTGGATTCGGGAAGCTCAGGCTCTACTCTGGGAAGCAGGAGCTGCCACTCCATCATGCGTGCGCAGGGCAAGGCGTGTTTGGGGCTGTGTCGTGTGAGCACAGCAATGCTGCAAACCCTGCGGCCTCTGCCTGTCACCACGACACCACCAGCAATACCTGCCGCTTGCGTCTTTGTTCTTTCTGATGAAAGGACTCCTGAATTTGCACATGATGCCATTTATTTGCCTCTTTTACAAATGCACACCCCTTCCCTCCTCCCTCACTCGCTCCTTCCCTGAGATAATATTGACACCAATATCCATAAAGGAGAATATTAAAATAATCTTTTCCATTACATCCTAATTTAACTACTTCCCTGCGTTGCACGACACACCTGGCTGTCTTTGGCTGCTTGTAATGTGCTCCTTCATCCCTTTCTTGAGAGTCCCTCTATTCCATCAAATCCCTCCTCCTTGCACACTAAGCCGCAGATTACTTTTTCATAAGATGCAATTTCACCCAGATCTCATTACTTACTCTCTTAATGTATTTTCTGTATTTGTTTCATCTACAATTTCTCTTGTGCTCTGTTCTGCTGATAAAATAGTCAGTTGAGGTGCTGTGGAAAGCAACTTGCTGGAGTGCATTAACTAAAACTCTTCTTATTCTTGATTCGATCCGCATCGTCTGTGCCTTCAGCCTGCCAGGCAGAATTAGACCCAGTATGTGCACGGCGCAGAAGGGACCCGAGAACATATCCCTCTTGATTTATTAACATCTATCTGACAGTGGCATTTAAGCTGGCCAGGAACTGGGGGCAAGAGGAGGGTGGGGAAAGAAATTAACTGAAAATGCTGGGTTTTCAAGCCATCTTTGAGATGCTGGAGTTTCAGGAGGATGCTGTTGGAGGAGCACCTTGTAATGCTCCTTGTAATGCTCCACAAGAGGTGGAGCTCACTGTAGATACCTTCTCTCAGGATATACTACAGTCTCCCCCTACTCTCAGTAGCCAGGAGTGGCACAGAAATGGCAATTCCAATGCATCATTGGAGATGGGAGTCTACTTGGGGGCCCCTGACCCAAAGAGGAGGACATGAAGAATCGACTGTCTCCAAATTACAGGTCTTGCCCAGCATCATGTCAGTCCACCTAGATGGAAATTGTTCTATTTTGCCAGAATTACAGCAGTTGTGGACTGGACATCTTCCACTTTTCAGGTGTTCTGGGAGAAAAGTGAAAGCAACTTTTCTGGGGAAAGATGACAATGTTCAAGAAATGAGCTGTTTTCTGAGAAAAAGAAAAATCACCACAAGTTTAAGATGAATGATCCTCACCAACTGGGAACTGCAGAGGAGCACCATCTGCATTGACCAGGGTTACAGCTATGGACCCCTTCTGCCAACTTACCCTCATACTGACATAAACATCCCCTCAGGCAGCCCCACCGGGGTGAGCAGAAGTGAACAAGAGAGGACAAGGGCAGAAGAGGTGTCTGCAACACCAGGGAGACAGATAAAATGAGGAGGTCCTTTTGAAGTCGAAGTGGGAGCCAGCAGCAGGACGAGGGAACATCCTCATCTCTACTACATGTGTGAATCCTTCCACCTTGATGGACTTGGATTATTCAAACCTTGTTGGGTTTGTGTGGGAGCCACTGGCATATTCAAGCCCAGCGTTGGTTTGTCCCCTTCCCTTTATATTCACTGCTGGACCCACAGCTGCAGGCAGCCAGCAGCTTTGCTGGTGACAGTGGACAGGACACTGTGCCTCTGTCCAGAGATATCCAGCTGACAGGGGAATGTAACAGCACAGCCTGTTCTCAGAAAAGAGGTCTTTGCCATAAGAGGCTTAAAGTGCAAGTTTGGGGTCTGGCCTGAACTCAAACCAAAAAGGAAAAAAAGAAAACTCTGTAATTACAGGCAATATTTTTACTCGGCAGAAGATTAACAGGTCAGGAGAAGAATTTAAGTCTCCTTCTTTACTGAATTCCAATTTAATAGCAAATAATCCTGTCCCTGAATGCAAAGGAAATATATTACCCTGGAGAATTCTGGTGAAGTTCAAAGGAGGTCAGACAACAAAAAGGTCAGAAATTAAACAGATGGCATTCTCTGATGGTGTACACACACAAAGAAGTGATCTGCCTTCCTTTTCCATACCTACACTCCTCCCCTACCATCAAATACCACACACACACCCCTTCTTGTTTGTTCTGCAGCTAAAATAAGAGTCTGAAGTCGCTAACACTCCCTCTCCTTCAGTGATGTTCAGGCGAGTGCACCATTTTTAATGTGTCTGGAGGGAGGAATTTATTAAAGAGGCACTGCATTAAAAATATGCAAATGTTCCCAGTAACTACACAGGCCCATGAGGAAGCCAGATGAAATGTCATCCCCCCCTTCTCCCTTCCCCGTTTTTATGCACTGAGATGGTTTATGGTTCCTCCTGTTTTATACTGTAACTGGGAACATGGCAGATATTTAATCTGTTTGAAAATAATTGCAGCAATAATGATTATTTTATTGGGTTTAACTATGTTCTAAAAAAAAAAAAAGGAGATGCTGCAGCAATGACACACCAAGAAAGAGAGAAGGAGAAGCGATGCTCTGAGTGTGTGGGCAAGGTTTATACACTTCTATTTGCACACACACGGGCAGGCATGGGACAGGAGGGAGCACGGGGAAGCAGGTTGGGTTGAGCGTGTCAGGGACTTACACAGCCTGTGCCCAAATATTCACAGACACAAACATGTGTGCCCTGTGTGTGGTATGTTTAGGTGTGTTTGGATATAATACTGCCAGCATGCCCTGGTTTTTGCTAGGATAGGGTTAATTTTCTTCTTAGCACCTAAAAAGCGCTGTGTTTTGGTTTCAGGGAGGATTGTTATGAGAACAGTGTTGATAACTACAAGGACAGCAGTTTCCAAGAGCAGAGGACTGGAAGGGGGAGTGGAGAAGAAAAGTGCAGTAGCTGGTAAAACCCAGAACTGACAGTTGGATGTGCCAGTGAGATATTGCAGATCACATCACGTCATGTTCAGTACATTAACCGGGGCTGACCTGAGGGAGGGATTCTCTTGGGAATCGCTCAGGCTCACTTTTCTGGGATTGCAATTTCGGTTTCAGGTTCATTTTCACTCCTCCAGGATTGTTATCAGCAGGTGGTGACAATTGTACTCCACACCACTCATATATAGAGAGTTGTTATCATTATTACTCTTATTATTCTTATTATTTTAATTTATTTTTACTCTAATTATTAAATTGTTCTTATCTCAACCTACAAGTCTCCTCACCTTTACCCCTCCAATCCTCTCCCTGGGGTGGGGGCTGTGAGTGGCTGTGTCTTGTCTGGCTGCCAGCGAAGTTAAACTATCACATATGCACAAGAGCATATCACACATAGCTCTTGTGTCTAACACAGACCCATCAAAACAACTGTGTAGATTTGCAAGAAAGAGAAACCATGGCACGATCTGTGGGTTGTAACAAAGCACATCGCCAAACCGTTAGTGTAAAGCTGTGAGGTGTCATTCACTGTCCTACTACGTCAGGGGAAAGAGCACAGTGACCTTGGGACCACCAGGCACTGCAGATGGGTCCAGACTGAATCTATCCCCCTGAGGGATAGATTTCTGAGGAAGTTTGCCCTAAAAATAAACATTCTCCTAAGGCCAGGAGTCCTGTAGAACAGGAACAACCCTCCCCTCCAGTTCAGACCATTATAGCTGAAAAGAACATTGTGGCTGAATCACAAGGTGGGATTTCATCCAGCTCCCTCCTAAACTCACTGGGGCTACTTGGCAGCTCAGCTCTTCACTCAACAGCAGCGGAGCTTTGCTTCAGCTCAACAACAACGGGGCTGGGAGAGCTGCAAGTGATGCTGTCCCCTGGTATTTGTTTCCAGCACTCCATCCCCATCCTCATCTCTTAAGAAGGAAGTTTTCTGCAGTAGGAACTTTGCAGCACCTTATTGCACATCTTACACAACAGGAGCCAAGCTGTCTGCAGCCCAGCTGACACCAGCGCCCAGCTCAAGGCTTTCAGCA
>NW_010333903.1:150588-152947 GCF_000700745.2 Antrostomus carolinensis
GTGACCCCTCCCTGGGGCTTTGGAAGGTGCCTTTTCTCAACAGAGCAGCTCTAGTTCCTCTTCCAGAAAAAAATTTCCATTTTCAATAGCTCTCATCCAGCTGTTGGTCATGAAAGTGTCTTAAGCACCAGGTTCTGCCTCCCCCTGAGGTTTAATGGATAGCTGCAACATGTGAAACCCCAACCACTTCTGCAGCATCTATTTATCTCTCACAGGCTGCATTGTTAAACCTCCATAAATATGTTTTCTGTCAGCAACTAGTGCTTAATTATTATATAATAACTGTCTTAATAAATAGAAATGGCTTATCTGAGGTACTTCATTTAACAGATGAGACCTCATCTTCCCTCCCATAAATCCTGGAGCAGATTGAAATGTCACAGGGTCTTAAAGCTGCGATGGGAGGTGAGGCTAAAATCCTTGTTTACAGGGAAAGGCAACATCTCCACAAGGTCATCTCAGACCAGCACAGCACCCACAGGTTTGAGTTTATGACAGTGTTGGGAGCTCATCAAGCCAGAAGAATTTGCCCAATTAGAATTCACAGAGTACAGATGTAAACAGTTTAATTATCAACATGGCACAAAGACAAATTTGAGAAGAAAAAATGACAAGATAATTCAATCCCAATAGTCCCTTCCAGAGAGGAGAATCCCTCCCTGTCCCCAAATCCAGCACACAATATGACACAAGGTCTACAAATAACATGTCAGAGGTTTCCCGTGACCACTGCAAACACTGCAACACTTGCCTGGGCTTCACCAACACGCATTAACCAGAGCTTGTGGCTTGATGTCATCTCCTTTCATCTCAATTAACTTCCCTTCTTTTTTCTCCCTCCTGACTACTCAATTAAAAGTGTGACCAAAAGTTAATTACTGTAATTCAATTTATCTACAGTTCCTGTGGGGAAATAGAGAAGAGAGTGTGGGTGAGGGGGATGGAGAAGGGAACAAAGGCAGAAAAGCTGTGGTGGAGTCTCCTGAAGAATGATCAGGTCTTGTGAGCTTAGCTCTGCTTACAAGACGATGTCCAGCACAGCTTGGTCATGGCTGGTGCTCAGAACCTGGGAAGGAGGACATGGCTAGCGGGGAAAAGCGTGATCCCAAACAGGCTCCCATGGGAGGAGCAGTAAGATCTATTGAAGAACAAGAGATGAAGAGCAGAGCAATGATGATGGATGGTTGGATGGACAGAGGAACCAAGAGAGAAATTGGGACTAAGAGTTGAAGCGCAAGCCTGACTTCCCTGGCGAACTGTCCAAATGGATGCTGTTAATTAACTTCCTTCTCACAACATCCTGGCAGGGTTGCAGACTAATTAGAAACCCTTCTCCTATGCTGGGAAGCGATCCTGACTTGGGCACTCACGGCCACAGCCCTCAGATTGGGGACATATGGCAGTGGAACGTGCCAGACGAGGCAGCACGGCTTGTCGGAAAATGTCGGCAGCTGGGAACGAGCAGCTCAGTCCTCTCCAGGCTGCTCCCCTCGCCGCCCGCGAACAAAAGGGCCTTGAGTGCAAATCAAAGGCACTTCTTGGCAGCAGAGCTGGGCCAGCTTCAGTCAGAGGTGGAAATCAGGACACCAGACTCCCAGCTCTGTTCAAGTTACTCCCCACTCCCTTTTAGTCTTGAAAACAAATACAAGAACGTGTCATCGGCAAACTTACCTACTTCTCTAGTCAGCCCCGGCCACCACCGTGCGTACAGACTGAGCAATATTCCCACCTAACGCTGACCCGCGAGAGCCCCTTGACAATCACCATTTCCCCTGCTGAGAATTGCCCATTTCCTCCTATTCTCTCCAACAGCATTAATCTATCAGAGGGATTTTAACTTGCACCCCCTGGTCACCATCATGCCTTAATAGCTCTCTGTCAGGGTCTTTATCAAAGAAGGCTTTTGAAATTCAAAAGAAGGAGTGTGGGTATATATACTCTCTCATTCCCTTTTATCCACTAGTCTCTTAACTCATCCAAAGGATTTAAGCGGGTCGGAGAAACACAATTTTCTGCAGCAGAAACCATGCTGTCTTGTCCCTTATCCTATAGACAAACCTAAATATAGACTCTGAAAGTCCCCACAGCTGGGAACGTGAATGCAGCCATCCTGCTTTGAAGCTGTCTGAGACTCGTGCAGTTCCCAGATGAAGGGCTAGCTGGCTCTTTCAAAGGAAGAGACAAGTCTTTCAAAGATGCTTGGAGATATCAGGAAAGATGTCAGTGGTCCACAGATTCTCTTTTTCCTCCTACTTTTCTTAGATCTTCTTTAGCCTCTTAGCTCCTCATCTCTGCCAGCCTGTGCTGAGGAGGAGCAAGGCAGTTCTGTAGACTACACCCACTTGGGAAAGAAACAGGG
>NW_010333903.1:153005-164236 GCF_000700745.2 Antrostomus carolinensis
AATATCGTGGAAGTGAGGGTCCTTAGGCAGGCACTGGGGACACAGCCCAAGCACAGGAGGCTGTGCTGTGACCTGGAGGCCCCAAGATGGGGTTTTTGCTCAGTTGAGGCCACGTTTCAACCTGCAGAGACCACAAAGCACCAACTGGATCAGTGCTGCTCCGCGGGATGCTTTGGGGAGCATCAGCCCCCCTCTCTGGACTGACCGATGGCTGCACCTCACCCACTTGGTCCCTCGCACCCCTCCTGAAGGAGTCTGGATGTTTTGCCAGTTCAGTTGTCCACAGACTGACCGTGCTCCCTCCCAGGGATCGCTCAGAGCCCGCTGCCGCACAGCGTGCTCACCTGAGCAGGCCAGTGGGTCACATGGGCTTTTCAGAATCCTAGAATCACAGGATGATTGACAGGGGGGTTGGAACTAGATGATCTTTAAGGTCTCTTCCAACCCAAACCATTCTATGATTCTATAGGATGATGAGGGTTTTCTTGCTACTGACTTACTGTCCCAGCTTCCCTGCACTTTGTTTTTCCCTCTGATACTAAAATCAGGTTATCAGGATCTGCCTTGCCACCAGGGAATAGCTAGGAACGACAGTTATTATTGGATCCTCCAACCAGCCAGTGACACATTTGCCAGCAGAGCGTACCTGGTTTAAACCTCCTTCTCCACCCAGAGCTCAGATGTCTCCAAGTTCTGCTATCCATTTTCTTAATGCAGCTGCTTGACAGTTAAATCCATGCCGATGTCTATTAGGGAAATGCATGTGTTATGAGCACCGTGAATTCAGGCAGGTCTGTTAAATCTCTTTGATATATTCACTTCAACCCCAACCCCTCCTTCCCCCTAAAGTTACCTATCGGCCAGGCACTAGAGCTGTCAGGTCGTGAAGGATAACAACATTATGGGACTAAAGGAAAAGCAAAACATGAGGGAAAGCAGGCTTGCTGCATTAGGCACAGGGCAGCTCTGGGAAAACAGCACTTCTGCATCAAGTGTGGGGGAAGCTTTTGAGACATCAGGCTCCACACGCTGATCTGGAAGCACTTTGGAGATGCTTGCTAATGGAGATTATTGCTCTAAGGGGAAATGGGAAGGCAAGGAAGGTAACAGCTCACATTTGCAGCTGATTTTAAGGCACTGGAAAGAGTCTCACGTTGGCTCTGACTGAGCCAGACACAAAGCAGAGTCACTGTGGAGCTTGCCCAGAGCACAAGGAACCCTCTGCCCACAGCTGGAGATGTCACCTGCACTACGGACCTGCCCTGGGGAATTTCAGGGCTTTCAGCTCAGTCTCTAGGTCCTGGTTCCTCACTTGCTCTCAGGCTGCAGATGGACTTTGGAAGGGCTCCAACACGTGCCTGGAGCAGGCCAGTCTCAGCTTTGAACTGCTCTCACGCTTTCTGCTGGCTGTAAGGAGACAGATTTCAGCTGTTTGACATTTATGGTTGAAGAACAAGGTGAGATGGTGTCAACAGTCCTTCCCAGAGCACTTGTGCATGTCCAGATAAGTGGGTGGAGGAGCCAGGGGGGGTCTATACAGAGGGGAGTGTCCTTGACTGGAGAGCATCCAGATAATGCCTACATGAGCATGGACTTCTAGAAACCATCTACAGACTCTCTGGGGTCTGCTGAAAACTTCTCCTGTTTTAAGACCTAAATGAATGTTCTGGATCTTCACCAAATAGCATCACAGTTAAGAGATGGGTGAAATTCCCTTGGGCTCTGGCTGGAATGGGCCAAGATGTAGCAATTTCCACACAAGTCACGCAGCCTTGTCTTGAGCATGAGGGCTTCCCTCCCACTCCAAGCTGCTACTAGGGCTGGGATTTTTGTTGTTTCTGTTTTGTTTCTTCTTTTTTTCTTTCTCCTTCTTCTTTTAACCTCTCTTTGAGCTCTCGCTTGCTTCCTCAGCACCTAGTGTAATTGCTGGCAGTCTCTGAGGATCCTGGTGAGGATTTATGTAACACACCAGGCAGCAATTTGAAAGGCTGCTTTCGGATATAAGAACTTAATGCTACAGCAGCCTTGGGGAAAATGAGCTGAAATCCTTGGGAGGGCTGCGCGGTGTTTGCCGCGCGCTGCTTCAGCGCAAGGCTCTGGGGCAGCGCGGGCGCCTCTGAGCTTCCCCGCTCCTTGCTCGGAGAGAATGGGAGGAAAGAAAAGGTGTCTTTAGGCGAGTGGCTCGCTCCTTCTGTGTCTCATTATGCTGTGGCTTTATCTAGAGGGGGAGTCGGAGGCAGCCAGCAAACGCTCAGAATTGCTAAGCAGTTTGGAGAGGACAGTGGGACCGTGGTTATTTTTCTGCATGGTTTTGCTGGGGTTTCTTTCTCTCCTCTGCATTTCTGGTTGTATCAGGGCCAAACAGTCTCTGGGGCTACCTCTGTTGCTTTCAAGATTGCCACCTGAGGAAGGCATCAGCACTTTGGTGCTATTGATTATTGAGGGGAGGGATTTGGACAGGGATGGGAGAGGGGTTATTTCTAGGAGGAAAAGGAGAGAAGCAATGTTTTTGTAAGGCTCTTCAGCACAATAGCCCTGTACCAGCACTGGCGTGTCCTGGTTTGAGGGATGCATTCCCCTGGTTTGACAGCACAGGCTGTGCCTGGCAGGCGATGAAAGCACAGCTCTGTGCTCCAGACACCCAGCCAGCCCAGTTAGACCTGCTGTACACCCGCTCTTTCTGCGCCTCCTCCACTGTCTGCCTACGTGGGAGTCTCAACAGAGACAGGTTCTGGTGCCTGAAGGAACAATGTGTCTTCAGGAAGACTGAAATTTTTCACTTCAGCTTTTCTTAAACTAGTTTACAGGTTGGTTTTTTTTCCCCTTCAAAATCATATTTGTCTTAATTTATTTTCCAATCAGGTTGCTGATGGAAATAACACTGGAGCAATCAAATTGTTTCCGTGTGCGAGCTTGTCCATCTGTCAGTCTGTCTGCCCTCCTTCCCTCAAAGCTTTTGAGTTGATTTCAAGTGCATTCAACACACAATTTGGGACCTTAAAACTTGGAGGCACCGATGAGTGAAGTGAAGAGACGCAGCTGAGAGAGGAGAGACACTCACCATGCGCCTTCTCTGATCAAGTCATTAGGGGACCAGCATGGGATGGAGATGCAGGAAACTGGAGACATCACTCAAGAGAACAATTTCTTTGCTTAAAACCTGATGGTTTTCTAAGCTTTTTTCATGATGAAATGGAAGAGAAAAGCCTTTAAAAAGTTATGCAACCTGCAAACTAAACAAAGCCTTGCACTCCTGGACAAACATCCCACCTCTGGTCGGCTGGGGAAGCTCTGACCATCCTCACCGTCCATGTACTGCTGGTGCCTGCAGGGTCTGGCTGCAGGTGGGACCTGCCCTGCCTTCAGCAAGAGAGCTTGGGCTGCTCCTGACTAACCAACCTGGAGCCATAAAACTGTGCTGGCAGTGGTAAATGAACCCAGGCTCTCCTTGTTTTCATATGAAGACCAGGACAGATCTGCCACTCTTCATCTCACCGCCCTGGCTCTGCCATCCTGGTCCCACAAGGAAGACAAGCTGCCCCTCAGCTTTACAGTGCTGCTTCCCACATCCTCACATTTACCTGAGTGCTTCAGCAACACCAAACCCTCCTAAACCATCCTGCTCCTGCTCCTCACAAGCACTCTTACACCTTGCTATGGCGATAGCTCCAGGCCTCGCTTTTCTTCTTCTGAGCCACAGCACAGCCTTTAAACTCCCACCTGCCCACCAACAGCACAAAGAGCTACAGCCTGCTGGGGAATGACCACTGCTGATCTGTCATTTGCAGCATCAAATCAACACGCTGCCACTTTCCTTTATTGTCCTTCTTGTTATCTATAAAGAAATGGGGCGGGGAACGACTAACAACAACGACAACAACCACCACTAAAAAAAAACCCCAAGTAAATTAACATTAGAGCTGAGGTTTTACACGCACAAAAGTCAGGAAGTTCAAAGTTATGGTTCCCCCTCCAGCTGTAATTCTGGCACACTGCACATATATATTAAGACATTAAAGTTAGCCCCATAAACAGTAATACAAAATACTACAGGCACACAATGGGGCCAATCTACGATGGCCAGGGGAGCCATAATTCCAGCTACCCTGACTCCTGTGCGTGCGTTTCTCCCTCAAAAAGGGAATAAGTCAGCTCTCATTCACTTGTAATTCAAAGCTCGGGATGCTGATAGGGAAGAGAGAAGAGAGATTGTTCTGTCTGCTTCTTCTTCCTCCTTTTTTTTTTATTATTGCACAGGCTGTTGTCTAGCTGCTTGCGATCAATGCTCTCCCTCTGTCTGACTTTGATATATCGGGAGAGATCTCAGATTTCTATTCCTGTCCTCTCTCGCTCTGTAACTGATCCAGCTCCCCAGCAAGGCACATGCAGGCGATAGATAAGGGATAGCCTTTGATTGAATTTACTTAATTTATATGGATGATGGGACACAAGAGGAATATTAAAATACAAATTAGCAGCTTCATATTTCACATGTGTTGAAATCTCCCCAGCAGATAATGAGCTGCTGGAAACTTATCTGCCAAAGGTCTCTCCCCAGCCACACCTATTCCCTTTCCCCTGAGATCCTCCAGTAAACGCTGGGAAAGTTGGTAACTCGAGAGTTATCGTTTAAGTCCTTAAAGGGACAATAACTCAGGACAACATTTTTAAACAACTCTGCCACTGTGGAGTAGCTGTACTGAGAAGGCACAAAAGGTTTTTCAGCCTTTGTGACCATCTTCATGCCCTGCAGAGCAGGATGGAGAGGTGCCTCCATCTCCATTTCCACGGGAAACGGGCAAACTCCTGGCATCACGCAGGATCTCTGCTGCCCTTGATTAGGAGCTGAGCCACAGAGTGTGGCTGGGAGAGTCTGGCCATGGCAGGGCACAGCAGCAAAACCTCCCTGGGCACCAGCACGGGCCCCAGATGTGTTCCTGCTGCCAGCTTTAACGTCAGGGCAGAGGCTCCCACCTGCAAGTTCAGAGACGAGGGTTCTGTCTGGATGACCCCACTGAGGCACCTTATCACCTGCTTACGACACAGCCCGCGATTACGCAGCGTCTGCGGTGCCTGAGCTGCCTTTCAGCAACTTGGCAATACAAACATGACACATCCCTTCTCCTTCTCACAGGGTCACGTTGGTAGAGGTTTTCAGTCAGCTGTAAGAACCTAACCCCATGCCTGAAGATGGTGGCCTTCTCTGTTCATCAGGTGCAGATTCCCATCCCACATATCCGAGTGGTGATAAAGTGTCATTATTCATAGGAGCATCTTCTAGCAGTCCCCAGCAACCCCGTTGCATTCCTCTTACTGGATTATATAAGGTTTCCAGTTTGGCTGGACTATTTCATTCTGCCACACCTGCTCAGATAAATCAGAGGTTTCTGTACTACCGTGGTCATCCTTGGAAGGTGCAGATGAAGGGGTGGGGAAGGGGCAGAGCAAAAGGACCAGTCATGGTGCACTGCAGGAAGGATGGGAACAGTCTCCACGTACATGTTTTCCTCCTGGTTGCCCTGTGGAATGTGGATAGAGATGCACAGGTACAAACAGGGGAACCCTGAAGAAGCACCTGCAATACTAAATTGATCTTTCAACGGAGATTGGTATCTGGATTTGAACAAGAGATCTGCCAATAGACCTGACTTTGAAGAGGTCAGTAGGAAATGCCTACAGGTAAATTAAACCAAAAAATAAAGTCAACCTGGAGGTCAAACTGACACTGTATGCTTAAACTAAGTTAAAAAGGGCCCTGTTGCTTCTCATTCCAAGGTCTTTAACTCTGGTAGTAGCCAAAGTCAAATAGAAATGAAGTAAAAGAGAGATGAAGTCAAATAGAAATGAAAGGAAAAATAAGTCAAATAGAAATGAAGGAATATTCTCTGATGGGATTCTCAAAAAGGAAGGTGTATTTTGAAGTTAGGCCAGCGAGTACTTGAATTCTGCACATCAGGCCCAAGCAGACATTCCTCCTCAAGAGGCTCCTCAGGTGATCATCTTCACTCAGCTGAAAGCACCAGTAACATGAGCACCTGATCTGCTTCACGAGAGGCTGGATACAGCTTGAGCCTTGCGAGGGGTGATGACGTGACAGGTAGATGATATTCCTCATAAGTGATGGGTGCCTGACAGCAGGGAATGAGACAGGTAGATGAGGTGCTAAGGGCCATGGTTTAGAGATGGGATTGGTAGTGATAGGTTAATGGTTGGACTTGATGAACTTTAAGGTCTTTTCCAACCAGTATGATTCTATGAGTATCCCTCACTCTCCAGCTCCTCACCACGCTGGGCCCTAATCCTAGAACAGTCAGAAGGAGCAGGAGTGGGGACACATTCATGTACTGATGGGTATTTGGAGGCGAGTGGGGCTGCTCTGCACCTTCCCTTGGTACACACGCTGCTAAAGCTGCCTCAAACACATGGAGCAGCACAGAGGTCAGAGGGACTGAGGGGGAAGAGATGCAGATGTCAGCGATGCCGACTTACCCTGTTCTCTCTGCCAGCCAGGGTGAGATCCCTCCCAGCACACAAATGGGTCACACCCTTTCCTCAGTGAGAAGAACTAAGGGATATGTTTGCAAGAGTATTTTGCTTTCCTTGATTTCCCACTGGAGAGCTGAAAAGCGAGGACATGGTGGAGAAAAAGATTTCCCTCACCTTCCAGGCAGGCACTTCCCTACCTCCTGCTGCCATCAAGTGCATTTTGGATGTTTCAATGGAGACTCTAAGTAGTTTCAGAGGACACTGACATTTTTAATACTCATTTGGAGCAGAAGGATCCAGCTTGGCACAAGTGGAGAACAAAAAACAAATGACTTTCAACCAACCTCCCAACTTCCATGAGTGCACTCCTTTCCCAGTGTCACAAAACAGCTGGATAACCAGGATGCTCTTTCTCCATTAAAGAGCAGTCTGATCCTCTGACTTTTCTTCCCATTAGAAAGTAAAATGACCCAGAGAGTGACAAAATTATGCTGTCAAAAACAAGATAGTCACTTTGAAAATCAATAATACCCCAAGGTGTTATTTGGAGTTAACAGCTCTCTTAGGCCCGAAGTGCAGAGCTGGTATTAACGCTGTTCTTGTCGCCTTTCCCACCAACATCCCTGCTGCTGCCGCTACTCGAGAAAACCTCTGACATGGAATTCTACTTAAAGCAGTGCAAAGGAGAGATTTTTTCAGTTTGGTGACCAAAATAAAAATAATCGAGAGAGAGATGAGAAAAAGAGAGAAAAGAAATGTGCTAGAGGCCACCCTACGTGCTGTATGTAAGGCAAACCCAAAGCATTACCTTTTTTGTTTGGGGTGATTTAGCAGTTACTGATTCTCACTCCTTTATTTTCATTTCTTTGTTAAAAGCAGCACTGGAGGAAGGGTGTCACTCCAGAATGAAACATCGGCTTTGTGTAACACTGACACAAGCTCTTTAGCTCTCTGCTTCACTTTCTCTTCCCTTTCTGCTCCTCAGCCGAGACTATTGCACTTGCTGAACTGAACCCAAACTGGGTCACATTCCATCCCACAGCTCTGAAAATGCACTTTCCAGCAGATTTAAAAACAAAACCCAGAAGTGATCACCTCCCAGAGTATGTTTGGTTTCAAGAGAGATGAAACAACTGCAAAGACTGATAAATCTCCAGAGATTTTGAGGTCCCCTCCAGATGTGTCCCTCTGTTTCTCAGCAGTTACGGAAATACATGACCCTCAGAGGGCAGGCTGAGAATGAAACAGATACGAGCTGCCTTCAATACCCCTGGCATCTCCAGGGTGCTCAGGGGGAGCTCAAAACCCAATATACCCAGCTGGTGCCATCGTGCCAGAGGACTGCAGATAATTCAGGAGGTGATGTTTGGCACTGGGAAGCTATTAACCTCCACTCCTGGGAACGGAGTGAACAGTTCAGCTGCTGGGGAAAGCAATGGTGTTTCTATTCACAAGCGCTGAACGTGGATAGACAGGGGCTCCTGGGCAACTTTTTTTCACATGTGACATAAAAACAAGGTCCCAAGCAGGTGTTGGCAGTAAAGTTCCTGCTGCATTTTTATAAAGTCAAAGCGCTAAGATCTGCCATCCTGTCCAAATTCTGGGTTGGGGTAATTAGCTGCTGCCCAAATCCTGCTTCAGAGCCTTGCATATCATTTACATCCCACTCCTGTCATCTTCTAAGGAGGGGAGCAGGGCAGGGTGAGGACATGGAAGGAGTTGCCCCACACCATCCCTCATCTTGCTGCACAGGCTTTCCTGGCAGGGGAAGCACCGTGGGAAAATGGCCAAGAAAAAAGATGCTGAAAATGCAGAGGATGGTATTTCCTCAAGCCCTTGAAATACCATTCCCTGCCCTGAGCCACACCCTGGCCTGGCCTCGCTGTGTGAGATACCCAGGGATGAGAGGGGGGAGCCACGGTACCCCAAAGTTTCTGCACTAGCTGCACTGCTGCAAGGATCTACATGTACCACAGCAGCCAGGGGCTGCCACACTGCAGGGAGGTCCAGGTGAAATTACATATTAGTCTCATTTCCATCCCTGCCTTGAAAAAGAATTGTCCAAAAAGGCCTTTTCTCCTCCTCCTGTGACCAAGGCAACAATCGGAGAACATCTCCCGCCTTGGACTCCTTATTAGTTTAATTAGATGATTTTCTGCATGATTTATCCTGAACGCTGCAATTGTGCAATCAAATCACAGATCAGTTGACAACTTCATTTAAAAAATTAGTGTTTAGCAGCTCTGCTGGCTCTAAAAGCTCTGAGGACATCTGTCAGCAGTGACCCCTTCTGATAATGACAAACAATCCCAGGCTGTGTCCCCACCTCCTGTCCTGCCTGCAAGCTGGCATGATGAAGAACGCCTGGAGAACAAAATAACAAATCCAAGCCTCAGGGCATTCCCAGTTTGCATCTGCCCAGGCTGTGAGCTGCTGGGCCTCCCTTCTCCCGTGTCAGCCCACAACTGTTAGTGAGTGTTCCAGGCCTGTCAGGAGGAGAACAGATCCCACTGATCAGAGAGGGCTCGGTGCTTCAGATGCGTTTGCATCAGGCCCCGTGCTTCTGCTAAATGATGTGGGACTTGATGCCCGATGAGAAGCTGCCACCCATGCTGTCCAGCAGCAGCCAAGGCTGGTGGCCCTGTGCTCCCCTCTGAGCTCTGCTCATCCTGGGGCAGGTGGTGGTGATGGAGGGATGGATGGTGCTTCTGGTTGGAGCAGCAGTGAGGAACCCGAAGCCAAGCACTGAAACCGTCAGTGGTGGATTTCCCAATTCACAGGTGTCCTGCAGGAAGGGGTTGATCCTGCAGGTTGGGTTTGGATCAGCCCCACATGGCTTGTGTTGAGTGTTCCTGTGCTTAGCAGGCTGTCAGGGATCACTGCCAGGAAGGAGGAGGGCAGCAGTACCCACTGAGGGAGACAGTGATGCCATAACCATGTTCCTTGCAGGCTTGGCTTTCTGAAGCAATGGAGAGCTGCTTGGGAAGATCCTACAGGGAGTGGTGGGAGAAGATGAGGGATTTAGCAATCCTTTCCAGCAGGTTTGGGGAGGAGAAGACATCATGTGCTTTCTGAGCAGGGAATGCACAAACAGTGTCTTTCCTCTACAGAAACAGAAGCTGAAACTGGCCTCCCCTCCTGGCTTAGTCCAAAGAGCCCTGCTCTCTAGTGTGGAAGATCTGTGATGGGTGGACAACTGATCTTTAAGCTGACTCAAAACCAAGGGCCTTCCTCTGAACCCTCCATTTCATGGCCAGGCTGAGTCAATGGTACCCCTCCTGAAGGAGCCTGCCTTTCCAAGGGACACCGTCCAACCAAGGTGACACCATGATGACAACAAAGTGTCCTGAGTCCTCAGAGATCTCCAGGAACCCCGCTAACACCATCTGAATTCAGACCTTGTTAAGAAGCTCAGGAAGCAGCCTCCGTTCCAGATCTTCGGCAGCCTGAGACAGTGATTATAATGAGCTCCACTAATTAGATTGTTTTAATTCAAAGGCCAGCACGCTAAAAGAGATGTGAATCAGGGGAACCTTTGTGAGGCATCTGCTGAGATTTCCAGCCAGCGTAATTCCTCCAAGCTGCCCACTGATGAGTCCTTTAGCAAATGTCTCCTTTCCCACCTTTCTCCCCAGAATGAGACCGTGGCCAGGAAGGGCCGGGAAGGTCTCCAACTTACCAGACAGACCCCCATTCCCTCATTCTCCAGCAGGTCCCTCTGAGGGATGAAGTCACAGCTCTTTCCAACCAAATGAACCCCCTTCTCTTGTTCCCTCTTCACGTTTGCTTCAACTGTTATTCAATTACACAGAGGAAAAAAACAACTCGGGGATGGAGCTAATTAGAGGAAGACAACAGAAATGGATTAACTGAGGTGGAACTGGGAAAGGAGGTGGTGGGTGGTATGGAAAGGAATGGAAATCCATCTTGAAAGGAACAGCAAATGCATGGAGATGGCCCACAAGGGACATGTGGTGGATGATGAGAAGGGCAGGGTGTATGGTTGGTGGCTGATCCAAGCTGGTCAGGAGCCACCAGGACTCAGGGCCATGCACTCTGCATGCTGCCAGCGGTGAGATGTCCAGACTGCAGTGCTGGTTCAAATCCTGCCATTGCCTGCACCACCCATCTTCATCGCCTCACCCACACTGGAATGGAGCCTGTGCTGCTTTGGAGAAGCTATGACCAGGCTGATGGGCCCTTTTTTGCAGAGGCATTTTTACAGCTTTCCCAGAAGACCAAGGCTTGACCTGCTCTGGGCAGAGTGGCAGAGCAGCGCTGCACCAGCTCCTGCTCTAGAGATAAATGGGGATTTCCCAAACCTCCAGTCCATCATGTTGCAGATGAGATCTGCAGATCACCCAGATATCTCTGACTGCAGTCGGTGGTGACGGAGGCTATGGCTGGCTGGATGAACCCTGTCCTGCTCCCGCTAGCTAAACTGGCCTGGAGCCACATCTTGTCAATACAACATAATCCTGAAATGAAGATAAAGAGCACCTCACTGCCAGGTGTGCCTACCAGCATTGCTAGAAAGTTAAGAAACAGCTAATCACCATTCCAGTGGGAAACCCAACTTCCTCTGGTGCTGGTGTGTCCATGGGAGGGCCTCATGGTAGATGAGAGAATTGATTTTAAAAGAATACCAAACAAAGAGACAGGATTGTTTTGGGTTTTTTTTTAAAAAAAAGGAGTAAGAAAAAGAAAGAAAAAAGCTGGTTTGAACCATCTGCTGATAATGGCCC
>NW_010333903.1:164273-183677 GCF_000700745.2 Antrostomus carolinensis
GTAGAGAGTAGCATCAGGGTTTAAAAAGTGACCACACTGAACAATGTCTTGGAGTGTGGGTTAGTGACATGTGGCACCAGCAAAGACTCACAGTCAGGAGGAAAAGCAAGGATGTATGTGAGCAACAGTTTGTGAGCCAGCTCTGAACTCTTCTAGTAAAGCAAGACTTGGCACTGGTTGTCCCCACCTTTCTAGCCAGGTGCCCTGGGAACTCCAGGACAAGCTGCTGATTCCCTTTGAGCCTGAGTTTCCCTTTTTGTGAAAATCAAATTCCATTTCTGCTTCTGTTCAGGAATGATCAGTGATGGACTTGGAAACGTTTTGAGATGTGCAGACAAAATGGACTCCAGAAGAACAAGTCTCCTTGTAAAGTTGCTCTTTGGGACCTTGGGAAGGTGTGCAGAGGAAAAGACAGCTGGGAGAAGGAGGAGAAGGTCAAGAGATCTTTTAGATGAGTTTTTGGCCAAACCATAATCCTCACAGTCCATGGGAACTGTGGTGATTGAATCCAGCCATAATTTGTCTCTATATCTGGCACATCTAGAAATTCATCACCTTCCAGCTTAGATGGCTGGGAAAAGGCAGGCCATGGGCTGTCATGCCAGCTCCTTCCTTTTAGTGGCAACATCTCCTGTCTCCCCATGCTTCTCTTCATTAACAAAATCCCCCGAAGACACCATTGATGATGGAGAGCCATTGGAGAGGCAATTAGAAAGAAGTTAGAGTGAATTACATATGCAGGGTTTATTTTCTGTTTTCTGCTATAGCTGCTGCCAATTATTGTGCAATTAGGCTGCCTTCATTAGCAAATGAGATTAAAATTAACATCGTTAATTACTCGTTCTGTTAAACAGGGAAAGGAAGCATTTAAGGGGAAGATGCAGAGAAGGTTGTTCTTGGAGCAGATGCAGTAACGTTCTCTGTTTGCAGCACTGTTTCTTCAAGGGTTGCACTGGGTTATTCAATTTCAGATAATATAGCTGGGAAAAGGAGCGTTGAAATTCCAGGCACTAACGCAAGGCCTTGCAGGAACAACTTACATGTTGCTCAAGAAAATCATCATCACGGGTTGCAAAACACGAGCTGATGGTCACAGTGAGCAGCCACCAGATTGGTCCCACCAGGGACCGGAGGGAAACCTCTCTCTTCAGTTGTGGGTGCACTGGACTGACTGGCAACAGAAATTTCAAACGTGGTTTACAACCTGGCAAGCTGGGAGCATGGCTGACACCGCAAACCATGGTGCACTAAAGCCAAAAGAGCTGTTGGTGTTCTTGGCAATGTTTTCTTGGCGCTGAACTTTTTGTGGACATTGAAGAAGACTGTTTTCCTGGGCTCAGAGACTAGAGAGGGAAAAGCATCAGTGCTCCAAACTGATGGTGTTGCCTTTGCAAGCCAACTGCATGGTATTGCTTGCTGCAAAACTCAGATGCTGAGTAAGCACAAAATGATGCCTCTAATCTATGTGGTGACACTTCAAGGGTCCTGGAATCACAGAGTTGGAAAGGATCTCAAGAAGTCACCTAGCCCATACAGAATTGATGCAACTGCATCATTTTTATCTGCTGTCTCTCCAAGTCGTTCTTGATGGCCTGCATCCATGCAGGCTCTGCCTTTCCTGGGACATTATGTCCAACATTTTGCTTTCTTTAAGCTCAGGAAGGCTTCTCTAAGTGTTTAACTGGAACTGCACTTGCCCAGTACTAGGTGCGCTGCTCCCCATGGACAAGGAAAAGTGAATATTCCCATTCTGTTTCCATCAGATCTTTTTCATATTTAAGAACTATTCCCATCTTGCCCAAGTTCTCCTTCTTTGGACTAAACCATCCCAACTTGCCCAATCTTTCTTTGCAGATCATGCCTGCTAATCTTCAGTCAGTCCTCCTCGCTCTGGACTTTCCTCTATTGCCTTGCAACTTTCTAGATGGGTTGTGCCCAAAACTGGACTCAGGCATCCAGCTGAGATCTCTGTAACACTGGGCAGAGCACGAACGCTATTGGGTGGGTCTTACTGATGATACTTCTGTCTCGACTCTCCTGTTTGTCGTTTTTCAGAGAAACATGGTACCTCTGACTCATTCACACAGTGATCAAAAATGAGCCCCAGTCTTTTCTGCAGGATGGCCACTGAGGTTACTCTGTATTTCTGTACACTTGTGTGTTGCACACTTGTGTATTGTACACTTGTGTGCTGTACACTCTTCCAGGTACAACAGGCAGCAGCAGCAGAGCTGCAGCTGAAGCCTCTGTGGATATGGATAAGACGAAGGAGGGGGGAGTCTCTTCTTAGATCTGCCTTGGAGTACACAAGTCTTTACATTAGGAACAGGAACATCAGACTCCAAATGAATGAAGGCTGAGGTCACTTACTGTCTGTCCTCTTGCCTGCAACTTCCTCAGATCTAAAAATACCAAGTACCCCTGGGCTGCACTGCCCAGTTCATTAACAGACACTCAGAAAGGAGCAGCCTGGCTGGAACAGACTCTGCTAACTCCAAGCTCTGAAGAACAATGTAGTGCTCAATGTTTAGCTGTTGTGTTTGGACCTGCTGGCAGATCTAACAGAAACCATTTCCTCCTCTCTGAGTTTTTTCACGTGCACATAAGAAGATGCACAAGCATCTGCCCAAGCTGAGCACATATGGGCTGTGCCCCTTGCTGGAAGCATCCGAATGCATCACATTTTTTGTTTTCCTGACACCCCGCAAAAGTAGGAGGAGAAATTTTCCCATCTCTCAAGCTGGAAAACTTGGGCAGAAAGAGATTTAACAATCCACTCGTGGTTAGTCATAAGCAGGAGGCCACTTGGGGAACTAATACAATTTCTTAGTCAAGGGAGATTTTCAGTGTCGATGATCTGTGAAATGTTTGCCTTGAATTTCCTTTGGAGCCAGCACAGAGCAGTATCTTATTCAAAAGCTGTATTTAAGAATGGCAATGAACTTTATTAGGTGTGTGCCGACAGCTTCACGGACACCTTCAATAAGAAAAGCAATAGGATTCTGAGCGATATGATACCTTGTGCATAGCAACAAGCCAGCTGGCTCTGAAAACCGTTTTCTCATGCAGACCTCATCAAAAAATGAAATGAGAAAATAAGTAGACAGGACTAGGCAGGGATTTCTCCTGCCCTTGTGCCCCAAGGGGAGTATATCCAAATTAACAGGCCTTTTCCACTGCTAATGACTCAGTGAAGATGTGGGATACACAGGCCACATCATCTGCTGGTGTAAATCAGTGTGTACCTGGAGATACTGCAGGAACAACATCAGATTTAATTCATGTTAGGGTACAGCCCATCTTACCAGGCAGCCCACCTTCTTGTAGCACTGGGTTAAGCCAAAACCCCCTCGGGAGTCCCTGGACCCGCCCTGGCTCTCTGCTGGGATGCATGCATGAGGATAGGGATGCTATGCAAAGCCTCCACTTCAAAAGCCACACAGTGTTGTATCAGACTGGTAAAATCCTTACCAATGCCAAATCATCCAGCATTGGAACTTCCATGCTTCTCTCTTGAGTTCAGCAATTCCTTGGAGAAAAGCTGGACTGAGACTGGTAAAGGAGAGCTGCACAAGGGAAAAACAAGTGGTGTGATGGCAACAGTGGGCTGGAAGAGACTGAGAAAAGGTGCAAGGGGACCCTGAGGTGTGCACAAGGAGAAAAAAAAGATAGAGGTATGGGTGCAGGAGAGAGAAATGAGACATTAACAAGTGATACGAAGTTTTCATGTCAGGCTCCTCCGTGAGGGCAGATTTACCTGCCTTCTTTCTCTAGAAAATTCATTAGGCATTTGTGCCTCCCTCTTCTCCCTGGCAACGTGCTCCAGCTTTGTCCAGGAACAAAACAGTAATTCATGCCCATGCGCTCTCACCTCCCAGTAACCACGAAACAACACGGCATCTTCCCATCCCAGCTCTGCTCTTTGGCTCAGGCTTCTGCAAGGGGCTGATGGGGACCAGCACTCTGGGAGTCCGCAGATATTCCTTGAGGAGTCTGCAGAGAAATAGCAGAAACTCTCTGGTCACACCACAGGTTGGTGTGAGGTCTGACCCGTGGGTGAGCAGCATAAATGCTTCCCTAGGAACAAGAGGCTCCAGGAGCAGGGCAAGCTCTCCAGTTAGCTTGGATAATTTATCTATAACTCAAGCTAAAGGAAATTGAAGTGGCCTGTTCCAACATTGCTTAATTTGCCAATGAACTCGCCATGGAAAGAGATAAGAAACAAGGTCTGAAATCTTAAAAGAAGCCATTAGGAAAATACAGAAGTGAAGACCAGCCAAAATAAAGCCAAATGCATGTTTGTGAGCCGATAAGATTCTGAACACTTCTTTCAGCAGCTGATAGCCAGAGGTATCAACAAGGTAGACAGATTAAATTCCTACAGGCATTAATTAAAAGAACTCTGATGAGGAGAGAAATTAAGGCCCAAATACTGAGCAGAAATAACTGTTATTTTTCTTCTTCAGAAAATGTTTAGCTCCAAACAACTGCTGTGGGGGAAAAAAGCTCATGGATGTAAGGTGTGAGATGCAGATAGGAGATGTGGAAACACGTCATGAAAGGATAAAGGCCACAAGCCAGCTGAAACAAAAATAATATTGGGATGAATCTGGTGGTGGTGAAACAGCAGTGAAGAAAGATGAGAAGAAGCTGACCACTGTGGGCAGCCTACAAAAAAGTGAATGTAGAAAATGCAATGAAATCCCAAAGATTTCAGTGGCCAGGGTATGAGATTCCCAAGACAAAAGAGAGTTCAGTAAAGCACCTCCAGTATTCAGCCTCTCTGTGGGAAGAGAGGGAGGAAGGGCACAAGCATGGGGTGATTATAGCTGAAACAGAAGAACAGGAACCTACTGAGATCAGTCATGCAGCTCTGTGTGCACAGAGCTCAGGAGAAAAATCTCTGTTCACGGATTCTCACCTGCTTATAAAATTGGCGGTAGGGAGCCAGTGTGTGCTCTGTGTGTAGCTGGCCAAGCAGGGATGTGTGGAGCAGATGTCCCATGGATCTGGAGATATCTCTAGGCAGTGCTACCCCATGACTACACAGCTAGAGAGATCTGAGAGAAGGAATAACCTTGTGATTAAGGCATGAGCTCAGTGATCAGCACGTCCTGAGCAGACTCCTGGTTGTACCACAGATGGCAGGTAGAAGGGAGGACGTGAGCTAAGCCGTTTACCCCTAGCTTCCTTCCCCAATGAAATCAAAGTGCCCTTCTACCCTTCACCCTAATCATCTTCTTTTGTGCTAAATATTATTAGACTCGAAGTTGCTACGTGGACAGTTCCAGGAGGTCTCTGGACTCCATTGAAGCAAACAGAGCTTACCACACCTGAAAGATTCATGGCTGTCAAATTTATTGTCCCACCTTCTGCAATGGTACAGGGGGGCAGTGATTTTGTCTCTGCTTTCCTATAACATTCGTGTGGGTGAGTGCTTTTCCAACAGAAAACCAGCTTGCGTGGAACTGTGTTGATTCACGTTTAGCTGCAATCTTGTTTCCTCTGGAAGCCACATCTAGCTGAAGCCAGACCGATTCCACCCACCACAACGCAGCACAGCTGACGTCTCCTGGCAGTCCCTTGAGGACACGTCTCTAGAAGAAGAATCACACAGCTGCTCATCTCAGCTCCCAAAGTCACCACTTCTCTCCTTTTTAATTTTTTTTTTTTCCTTTCCTTTATTTACATCATTTTTTCCCCCCAACAGGTTGACAGAACAGCGAATGGTTCGTGGCAGGGAGGGACGGGACGGCAGAACACTCACAAAACACTGGAGCATCTCAGAAGCACCCGCGCGTTGCAGCTACGGCGCTGAACCCGTAATCGCATTATAATGCAGCTGCAATGTGCTACAGATTAAACACCAACTCTGAAGTTCACACGAGTGAAATGTCAGCTCAGGGGTTGATTTCATTCACCTGACATTCCTGTTAATAACAATGCCTAATTAGAAAGGCTTTTAAGCATCCGTTACACTAATTTAACGTGAAAATCTCATGGAGCTTTATTGGAATTTTTTTCCTCTGTAAAATTAACCCTGCAGGCTTGTTACACATGTTTTCATTAGGGACTGTGAGCAGTGGGGATATTTGATGAATTAGAATCAGCCCCTTAGTCTTTGAGCTTAACTTTGTATTCCAAGTTCTTTTATGCTGATAAAGCCCTGATTTGATGATTTTTTTTTCCCCGCTATTAGTTTTAATACATGCTACAGACGCCTCACACTGCGGCTCAGGGTTAGAAATCCAAATTCACTGCTGCCAATTTCCACGCCATACAGAACAAAAGCTTGTGGAGTTCACAGCCTTTCATACCAGCTGGTGCTAAATTCTGGTCTGCAGACCTGCTCTGCTCCATGGAGGGCTTGCCGCTCACATGGCTTTTCTTCCACACTTCCAGCTGCCAAACCTTCTTTAAAGCCATGAAAAGCCGTGATAGGGTTGCCCCAGTATTATTTTCCTTTCTAAGTGTGATAGATGCCATCTTAGCCGGGACCGAAGCTTCTACCACTAAGGGCACAAAGTGCTGCAGCAGGAGCTAAAATATCAACCTCCTTTGCAGGGAGGGGAAGAACAGAGGCTATTAGAGATCACAGGCTCCACAGCTTAGCAGAGAGAAGGACTTGCAGTCCTAATGGTCTCCACATTATACAGACCACTCCTGCTCTTGCCACGGGCTCAAACTGACGGCAATTAGGCATGGCTTGGCCAAGTGCCCACAGGACAAGTCTATTGCGAGTCCCCTTTGAAAGCTCTTCTATACCTCGAGAGCCTAGACCTTTGAAGAAAGTCCTAGGCTATTTCTAGCACTGGGATTCATTAAACTGTGTTATTATGTTAAAGTTTGGACGTCCATTGAACGTCCCAGCTTGCTAGAACACCGAATATGCTAGAATGATTTTAATGATGGATCCTCTGGGGGATTCGAAGGAGAAAAGTTGGAGGAAGAGGAACAAATACTTGACTGGCATAAATCTATGGAATTGTTTGACATCCAGTGGAAATCTGACATGATGCCAACTCCCCTGTCACACAGACCGTGTTACTGAAATTGAACATAAACGGCAAAAGAATCACACTGTCACAGTGATGGAGGAGAACATCCACATCACCTTGTTCTCCAGCAGGCCACCGCAGGACGGTTTCCCTCATTATATTTTAGACTGCTGCAACTTCGCCAGATCTACAGTTCCCAGCTGATTTCACCCCTCTCCATGGTAAACTACCCTACTGCCTAATGCAACAGATGTAAGAATGTTTTCCTGATAACCACAGAGACTTCTCCTCTTATTAAGACTTTCCCTTGAGTCACTGAACATTAATATTATCCATCTGTGGTATTTATTCTATTTCAATATGCAGACACTTATCACGTCCCTCCTAGATGTCACTTTGTCAAGCTGCACATAATTAGATTTTTTTAATCTTTCCTCGTTAATCAGACTCTTTGAACTCCCCCTACCCCCAATAATTTTGTTGCTCTTTCTTGAACTCCCTAAGTTTGTCAATGGCCATCTCATCATGAGGTGTGCAGAACTGAATGCAATATTACAGCTGTCTCACAGAGAAAGGGAGCACGACCGCGGCCTCCGTGCACACAGTGCCATCAGTCTTCATCTGCAGCCACAGCACACCTAAGCTTTTCCCTGCCACAATCCCCAGATCCCTTCTGATCATCTTCTGGCTCCAAAGTCCTCCAAGGCTCTGTTGAAGATGATGGAGATTTTTTCTGCCAGCTCAGTGCCCTGCTACCTCCCTCCTACCACTCATCATACGGATCAGGTTATTAACTCAGAACCCAATTGGCAGGAAAAGGGATATACAGGGATAGGAAATGAAAGGCACGCAGAGATTTTGTATGCAAGTTTAGCTCCTCTTTACGCTCTTGCATTGGCACTGCCTAAGAAACTAGTTCAGTTTGCTCCCTGCTGAGAATTTGTTTCTGCAAACCTGTCCTGACTAATTTCCCAGACTTTCCAAAGCTGCGTCCTTTGAAAAACAGGCTCCTCAGCTCCTCTCTCTCTCTCTCTCAAACTGCCCTCTATGAAATAGCTTTTCCTTGATCCTTCCCAGCCGCTCAGTAACTGCTGCCTGGGTTAACCTCCTTCTTCCTGTCATGGGGCAAAATCCATCCACTGCTCTACATAGGAGCACACTTGGGCCAAGAACCATCAAACCTGATGTGAAAACTCTGTCTGGATTGAGACAGTGAGTGAGGTTTCAGCTGAATAAGATCTGGCTGTGATTTCCTATTAGGAAGCTGTTGGCATCCACTGAGAAAATTTTGACACACACACCCACCCCTCTCCACCTCTCCCCAAGTGGTCTGACAAAGGTCCCCAGGACTAGAGCCCCCTCTTGCTAAGAGCAGCCAGAGGCTGTAAAAGGATTAGGAGTGATCTGGAAATTCTGCTCTTAGAATAGCTTCGGAGTCTAGAATTGGATTAAAAGGACTGAGACTGGAGCTGGCTGGGTACCCCTGTCACTGACACCCCGACGATGCCGTCTCTCATCCCCGCTGAGGATGCTCTACGTTGGGATTTCTTAGAGGCTGAATCTCCCCCCCTGAGCTGACAATGTTTTATCTCAGCAGCTCAGCCAAGCAAGAGGACTGGGAGCAGGTGACAAAGGCTGAGATGTGCCTGCTAATTGTGTGCATGCTGTTCTTCCATGACAGGGCTGGCAGGGCCTGGAAAGTGACAGACTACAAAAAGCTTAAATCTAAAAAAAAACCCTGACCCACAAATTACCTAACAGGTCTTTAGTTATTTGGATGGGGAAAGGAAACCTATTTCTGAGGATTTCCTCCAAATCAAGGAAGAAAAGACGTGTGAGGGTATGACAGAAGCAAAAGATGCTGAGAGATGAGAGAGTAGGAACAAGAGGTTGAGCTTCTCATGTGGGATGTAAACCTCTAAGCTCCACTCCAGGCACAAACAGTTCCCTGCCTGTAGAACAGGGATGCTGACACTACCGTAGGACAAACCCACCTCAGATGGGAGGAGATGGTTTAGCAGAACCTCCCACTCACTAACAACAGAAGGTGGGAGGACATCCTTCCCCCAGGGACTCCCAAAGCCAAGCAAGGCTGGCTTTGAGGGAGACAAGAAGGCAATTCACTGCCTGCTTGTCAAGGGGCTGGAGGTCTGCAAGGAGAAGGATTAGTGCTGTGGGAAGCTCAGTGATCTGAGAGCAGTGAGGGGCTGCACAAAGCTTTTTGCTCTGGCTGTACTGAGAATGGGGTAATGATCGTACAGCTTCTCGTGTTTGTCAGCTGGCACAGCAGCAGCCCTGGCCTGGGTTTTCTTAGGCCTGTCTTCTCCCAGCAGGCTGAGAAGGGATTTACATAATAACGTGCCTATTTTAACTTTGCTTCATTGACTCCTGACAAGATACAATATTTTTGATTAAACAGCTTCCTAGGAAGGAGCTGCTGCCTTAAACCACTCGCACTCTTTCTGACCCCATGCGATCTCGTTAGCAGTTCCCTCAGACACCATCTGACTGCATCTTAAATTCCTCTTTTTCTTCCTCCTCTAAACGGGTTCTTCAGGGTAGGGCAGGGCCCTCCTTAGTGCCACACCATGTCCAGCTCTGTGGGACCTAACCCTGACCAGGGCATTTTGTCACTGCCATGGCATCAGCCCTTCTGCCTCTCCAACCACGTTAGTCCTGAGACCAGTTTTCTCTCCGTTTCCCTCGCTCAGTCCTTCTTCTCCTTTCTTCCCCTATCAATCTCTGATCTGCCTTTTCAGTTTCTCCTTAGCTCACACCATCTGTCTTTTTCCTTTCTGCCCTTTTTTTTTCCCTTCCTCCACTGACCAGCCCAACAGAGACAGATAAATCTCTCAAGCCAAGGAGACCACATCCTCCATATATATTTGTGCGACAGTCAGATGCTACAGCAACAAAGATCAAATCACCAGCTAGCTCGACAGCGAGATTCCATAAAAGCAGAGAGTTATATTGATGGGAACAAGGCAAATGGATAGTTTTGATTTGAGTAGATTATTGACTGCCCAAGAGAGGCAAAAAAAAAAGGCTTTCCAACAGCACAGCTTAGAGAGCAACTCTTCCTGATGCACCATGGCCAAGCAAGAGGAGTGACATATGAGACAGGGAGAGCTCTGTGGCATGTCTGACAGTCCCATCATCGGCGTGAGGAATGGTCCTCCCTGATGGATGAACCACTTGGAATACGTATGAAAAAAGATGTGATCTGCTCTCGGCTAAGCCTGGAGCGAGCTGTGCTGTGCAGGGAATCGGGGTGCGCTCCCACCTGAGTCCCCTGTTACATTCATGCATCAGAGAAAGACACCCCGTCCCTCAGCAGGGTCCCATCGGGGTGCTGGTGGCTGGGCTATGCCAGTGCAGGACGATGGAGGACACAGGGTGGTGCTTCTCTTCAGTCTGACTCTAAATACAGCGTGTGTCTGATACTTACACAGCACTCGGGAATCACCACAGTCCCCCAATGGCTGATCCTCTGCAGTGAGCATATCCTCACTGCTCTTTGGCCTGTTTAATGTTGGGAACTGAAAAACTATGGGATGTGCACATGGTTTCCAGAGGAATCTGGGTCAGGGCAAGAAATCATCTTTGGTTATGGCTCTTTACTGTCCAAATCGCTCCGTGCAGCTACCTCCGCATTCCCCCATGATCACATTTTGCACACAGATTATTTGCTTACAGTTCTTCTGAGAGAGAGGAAGAAATTCAGATGCAAAGCTTAGACAGCAAGAGTTTACCTGCAAACACATCCCAGAGGAGGCTCACACACACGGTGACAGTTGGGAAGGTAAGATCTGCACAAGGGAACATCAGGTATGAGACCATGGGTAGCATCAAACTCCACAATCCACAACAGACTTGGAGAATCAAAAGCCAGGAAGATCTCTCTTACTGTGATGTTTCCCCCTAAACATTCATCAGGAAGCTGGTGTATTTCTTCACCCCTTTCACATCAACCAGTTTCAACTGCAACAACCTACTGGGCAGCAGATCCCGTGTCCAGCAGGCTTTCAGACCCTCCAGCATCTCCAGCTCCCTTTCAGCCTACCCTCTCCATCAGCCAGGCAGCCCAGACAATGACAGACCCACACTTCTTTCTGAGGGATGGGATGGAAGGGAGGAAAGCAGTCGATTCATCCTCACCTCTGCAGATAGGCCTGGGTCAGCTGGGAGCTGATGGGACACGGGTACCCCGTTCCCATCTCATAGGACTGGTGGCCAGCAGATACCTGTGGGCATTCAGCTGCATCTCCTCTCACCAAACGCCACCACATGGGCTTGTGCTCAGCTCTGGGAGACAACGTCACAGCAGGACAGTGAGTATGGCCACCAAACAAATGGACACCTTGAGTTCTTCCAGCCACACAAACCAGATTAGCAGTTCAAGTTCCACCAAGTCCCTGGATGTCCCCTGAGCCTCTGTGGGTCCCTGATGAAAACAGCCAGGAAATCACCAGAGAGGCTTCAAATTTATATAGTGCCTCAGAAAAAGGATCAAACCACTTCACCACAAGATCAGCAAGAAGTGGCAGCATTTATCATAGAATCATAGAATGGTTTGGATTGGAAGGGACCTTAAAGATCATCTCATTTAGAGAATATTAAATAAACAAAAATGACAGGAGGTTGCTAAAGCATCTTTGTGAGAGCCCGGAACACTGCAGACGGGGTGAGGAGTGATGCGGAGTCATCTAGCACATTGAACAGGATTAACTGAAACACCAGCAGGCTGAAAAGCTGGGAAGGGGGCATGAGTATGGGGTGTGAAGGATATTTCAGCTCTCTCTGCTTAATTTTAGCCAATTAGCACTCACCCAGGGAAGGGGGGAACTGCTAAGCACTAAATAACAAGAGTGTGAGCTCAAGCGTGAACAGGTACAAGCAGGAACAGAGAGAGGCACTTTCAGCAGCATCTCTGTCAATATTCAGAAATGGAAAAACACCGTGAAATTATTTCTTCTGCATTATGGGAAAGGAAGGGAATCTTATAGTACAAACACACTAATGGGCTACGCAGGGATCTGAAGGAGGATTGTGGAGGTATTAGAGCAGGCTGCATTAGAGAAAAAAAGAGCAAGAAAAGAAACAGGATTTTCAGGGAGATTTCACCCAAATCGATTAAGTGAGAAATGTAAAGGGGCCGCATTCCACAGGGATGGAGCCAGGAACTGGCCCACGCAAGTCCCGACAGAGAAAAGCACTCAGAATGCAGGCTGGAAGGTAAGCACGTGGCTGACACATTTCCTTTGGTCAGAGGCCAGAAGAGATGATGGAGAGAAAAGTTTCTCCTATGCTAATCCTCTGCACAAATCTATGAAGTCTCCCTTATCTTCCCTCACATCCCTCTATAAAAATCCCTGCTCCTGCAATGCCTGTAAAACACAACCAGTGCCTGAGCAGCTGGTGCAGCAGGACCAGAGCTGATCACAGCCATCAGATATTGGCTATCACTGTTCCCACGTGCAGGTCCCTATGTTCTTTGTGTTGTTTGTCATCTCAAACTAAGCTCTCTGGGATGGAAAATGTCTTTATGTTCAAAATGTGGTATAGGAGGAGGGTTCACATCCCCAGGGTGAGGTGAGGAAACAGCACATGAGCTTTCTGCAGAGAAGGGAGGGACACTGCCACAAGCAGCGTGCAGAATGCAAAATTGTGGCCAGGATGAAAGTAAGTCCAGAGAGAAACAGACAACACACAAGGTCTCTAAACGCATCAGATAGAGATTGTCACTCAAATTCTGTGTGTTTCTCTTGCACCAAGATATTTCTGATTTCTTCCCCCAGGAAAAACAAAGAAAACACTTGTCCCTGATTTTGTTTTTCCCTCTTTTTAGAAAAGAAATGAAAATGCAGACCAGGAGAGAAAAAAAGCATGTGAAATGGTCAAATCCAGCTTTTAAAAATGCATTATTAAAAAAAACCACATCAAGGGGAAGTTTAATTAAAAGCAGCTCCTGAGTGCTCCCAACCAACCTCAGAATAAGATGGGACAGAGATGAGGAAGCTGCACTCTGGAAAGTGGCTTCACCTGACTCGATTTACAGCTGAAGATCTGGACAAGTTTATAATCACGGGCCAAAGGGGAAAAAAAATAAAATCCTTCTTTCTCATTTGTTCATGTTCAATATAAAATTCTTTGAAGAGTGTAAACCAGCTGAGGAGTCAGGTCCCAGTGCCTGCTGTCCCAGGGAGGTGTGCAGAGCCTGTGAATGAAGCAGCAGGTCTGCAGGGATCCTGATTCTGCCCACACTACCTTACTGCCACTTGCAGAGCAGCCAGGTCTCTGCTGGGGTCTTGTCAGGATCAGGGCTGCACTTTGGCACCTCTGGCTCTGAAATATCTCAGGACTGACTGTGGAAGAAAGCACTAATCTTACTCGTACTATTTCTGGTTGCGTTTTCAGTCAAGTATTCATAAAACAAGTGATAGAAGGTTTGTAAATGATTAATAGGTGTTTTAATGAATGACTAATCAATGCTTACAGATTACTACAAAGCCCAAACAGTCAATAGGTTGCTTATAATATTCTGTAATACCTTCTCCTGCCATGCTTAAAATCACCTGCTAAATTATGCTACACATATCTATAATGCCTATTAATCATTTATTAATCTTTTATAAGACACTTGCAAATGAAAGCATAATATAAACCAGGAGATCTTTTTCCTTCTGCCATCCGTGAGCATCACACTTTCTGGGTGTTTAGGGAAGTATCAGTCAAGGAGATACATGATTTGAGCTGAAAACTGAGTCTTTGCAGCACTGCTGGGCTACGGGTAATTCACCTCCTCGTGCAGGATTTGAGAGGAGAGCGGGAACGGCAAGGCCAGCTGATCGTTTTGTAGTTCAGATGATGTCAAAGTGGTGTTCAGAAAAGATGAAATAATCACGTAGACAAAAGCTACAGGAAGAAAATCCTCACAGAAAGAGAGGGAGGAATTAACTTCAAGGCTTAAAGCAAGGAAAGGAAAAAAAATATGATATCTGTAAGGACAGAGGATTGAAGCAAATGGACCACAGGTAGGTGAAAATAACTGAAAATCATTCCAAGTAATCACAGCAAAATCAAAAGATGCTCTGACACAAAGCAATGATGAGAAAAAGAATTGGTAACACAACAGTCACATATTTCTCCTCTCAGATACAACCGATTTTATAAAAATATATGTGTATTCACCAGATCATACCAAGTGAGCTGGAGCCATGAGAAGCTGCCTCTGCTTTGTCACTAGATCCCCGGAGCTGACAGCTAGAGGCTGCCATTAGATTCTCTTTCCAATTACTTACAACTGCAATTACTTACAACAACTCATTTTTAACCACTTCCAGTGCAAAGTTCTACACAATGTGTTACAACAGGATCTATCACAACCATCTTCACCACCCACTCAGGACCACACTGTGCAAATCCCTCTCCCATCCCACGCCTGGGGAGGGAGTTCAGAGGATGCAGAGCCAATGGCTGCAGGTTCAAAGAAGCAATTTATCCAAATCACCCAAGTGAGAAGGTTTTAAGCAGTGCCTGGGCTGTAAAACTGCCCGTCCTGGCCTCTTTTTGCCTCTCTGCCTGCAGGCACCTCTTGCCTCTTGGTTGTTTCTTGTCATGTCTTCATACAGCGCCTCGTACTGCCCGACCCCGCTGGGCTGGGACTGCTCAGCACAACTGGGAGGATGGGAGAAGCCTCAGAAAAGGCAGCAACACAGAAAAATCAACTGGAGGGTAGGAAAAGGCATTGAAACTGGTTTCATGTGGCTGCCCATGTGTAGATTTTTCAGGGTCTAATAATTGTGGTTTAACTGCCTTTTCCTCAACACTAATTTAGATTTTCCCTTTTGCCCATTTTTCACCAAACATGCAGGAATTTTTCACCTCTGAGCTCTTCAGCCCTCTTTCAAATATGTTTGAACACCAGTAGGTTCTAAAAATTTGTATCTATGGGGTGTGCCAAGCAGGTACACATGCACACAAAGTTGATTTGAAATCCTCCTTTCCTTTGGGCAAAACCTCCAGCCTGTCCCCAGCCTTGGGGAGCTGGCTCACTTTTAGGCCAATGCTCTGAAAATTGTACAAGAAGCCACCAAATCCTCTTATTTCTTGCTGGGCAGCAGAGAAGGTTCATTAATTAGGTGTCATCATGTGTCGCTCCTTCTTGATCCAGAAGATCCTTGTGGTTTGAAATGCCCTAATTAACTTGCATTAATTTCATTCCTTCGTTTCATGCCGTGGTCCCTTCTATGCCCCAGGTTGGTTTTGGGTGCTCTGCTCTGTCACCTACTGGAGACATGTGCCTGCAGCAGCAAGTACTGTGAGGAGGAAAAGAAATCTGAGTGTAAATTAAAAATAAAAATAAAAATAATAAAATACAATCCCCTTGATCAGTATGCCTGTCATTTTAGCGGCATTAAATACATTAAAATGGGATCTGCACACCAACTTAATTAAATGAGCCAATTGAAAGTTGCTGCCAAGTATTAGTTTAAGGTAGAAAATACACTTATTTTGGAGCTTATGCAGATTGAATTTGTAGAGCCTTGTGGGAAATGCTAAGCTTTTTTTTTTTTTTTGGAAGACTCACAGTTTGGAAATTTATTGCGGTGATCTGAATCTTGTTTCATTACGAGTGTCAAGCACAATCACAGTTAGAAGAAGTCTCTTGGCTGCTTCCCAGGTTACAATATCCTTTGGAAATTGATCTTTTTCTTCAAAAGTACTGCTGAAACGTATCCGGCTATCAGCGCCCGGGGGGCAGATGATGCATATTTGCCCAGCAAAGAGGCATTTCAGGCTCTAAAACCAGAGCAATTATGGTATTAGAAGTGAGATGGTATTTTGTGTCCGGTATCATTGTTTGATCTCCACTCGTGGGTGACGTGTGACCAGCTGCAATGTGATTACTGAAATGGAGCTCCTGGAACATGGAGCAAAGCTCATAATTTATTCTGGGCCTTTCTTATCCATGTAACACTGCAATCAAGAATTAGTTGAATAGCAGAACAATTGATTTGAAACTATTTCCGTAAACCAAACCACCAATTTCAGCTCGCTGTCAGTCACCCGGAGATGTGTCACCTCATTGTCAGCTGTCTGGAGGCACAGCAGGAGCCAAGGCTAAAAATCGGGGGAAAAGGTGATTTTAGAGGCAGACCTGTGCAGTCAGGGTTTCAAGCAAGCTGCTGGAAGAAATGCTTTTTTAGCTGGACTAAGATTTTTCCTCAAACAAAATTAAACTACTTTGCCTCTGTGTTTTCTTACTGAAGTATTTTTTGACCCAGAATTAGAGTGGTTATTATTTTGCAGTGATATATTTTAGTCCCTGCTGCTGGCAGGGGGGTTGGAACTGGATGATCTTTAAGGTCCCTTCCAATCCAAACCATTCTATGATTCTATGATTTTAAAATCTGGGTGTGGTTTTGGTTTTTTTGGTTTTTGTTTTTTTTTAATAGGAAATTTAGCAAGCCTTTAAATACAAATGTTCCAAACTGATGAGTGGCAATGTTTCACTTCACAAATATCAGACGCTTTGATTTTTTTTTTCAGATGTTTCATTTCAACCCGACTCTGAAAAGAATATTTTGGGGTATTCAGTACGTATTCAAACATTTTACTTAAGTCTTCATCTGGTGTCACTTTTCTCACCTTTCAGTATTTTGATAAAATTTCAAAAGTGGGAGGCTGATAGGTGGAAATCAAGGAAAAAATCTCTATGGTGCTTTTTTTCTTCATCACACATCAGCTCACAATTTGCACTTTTAAGAAAGTTTTGAATGAAAACTTCACTCTTTTAGCTACCTTGCTTGAGACAAGTAAGCACAGTGATTTTAGACACTCAAAGATCTGAGTGACACAGAAATGAGGAATGGCTCAGCTCCCCAGAGCAGTGCCCAGCCCCGAGGGGAGCACAAAGTTGAGGGGTGGTTTCCAACACCAATTTTGGCAGATCTGTGCTGTCTGCAGTCTCCTGATGCTGCCGAGATCAGGGAGGCACCTCAGAGCTTTCCCCAGAGGTCACAAGCACCTTGTCAGGCAGAGAAAATCACAGCTGATGATTATTTGTGAGGAATAACTCACACACTTCAGTCCTGCCTGCCCTGCTCTTCTAGCATCGCTTCCAGGCTCTGTTCAGCTTTGCCTGAGTCAAATCAGACACCCAGAGGTTAGAGAGTTCTGCTGCTCCTAATTAATCGCCTCCTGAGCTTACTTGCCTCTGCTGCCTCGGAGATCATTTAATGAGCACGGCTCGCTTAGCTGATCCGCAGCGCGGTGCCAGTGGAGCAGCTGTCCGGTCGCCAGGTAGCCAAGCCAGGCAGCGTTGAGAGGATGGCTGGTCTGAGGGCGTTCAGTCCACCAGCCTGGTCAGCCCTGGTCAGCCCTGGTCACACACTGGCACAGATCAGCTGCTCAGATCGCTGCTGGGGAGCTCAGGGGTGATCCCTGCTGCTGAGAGCCACGAGGGTGCTGTTAGGCTGAGGTCTCTACCAGGGTCCAGATTCATTTCAATGGGACACTTGAAAGGTCAAAACTGAGCTGCAGACACCCTCAAGCCAACCCATGGCTGTGCAGATCATGGCGAGTGCTGGGTTTTACCTGAACTCACTCCATCTTCTTTCCATTAGGGTGTTGAGATATCATATTGTGGCAAACCCACCTCTGAGATCTCTGCTGCTTCTGAGCAAACCTTGGCTCAGGCTGAGTTTGCCTCTCATCTCATTGACACGAGCTGGGCACAGATCACCCCACCATTCCCTAACCACCTGCTGAAAAAAGTCCACCCAGCAATGAAAACTGGCCTCAAAGGGATGAGGTGAAGGCCAGCAGCACACCCAGTGGGAGCTGGGGGAAAGCAGACATCAGCCAAGCAGGGCTGCCGTTGGGCTGGGTGTGTGTGTGTAACAGAGCTGGCTCTGCCAGGGACAAGCCATCCACTCTAAGGGACACGCTGTCCAGCTGGCTGGACACTGCTCACCAAGCTGACATGGCACGTTGGCTGAGCTCTCTAGCTCTCTCACTTTTTGTCTTCCAGTGCTCTGTCAGATGCACAGACACACCATCTATTCACGCTGCAGGACACAGTTCATAGAGAAACAGAAAGAATTTCCACCTGTGACATCTCCCTGTCTCTGTCTCTTCAACCATCCATCTCTTCCCCCAGCTGGATGGCAGTTATCAGGCTAGACACAGGTTTCTACATCCTGTCACCTTGTTCGTTACCTCTCTCAGGTCTCTGCCAATCCTTTCTTCCTTTCTTTGCTCCCCTTTTCCCTGACTAAGCCCCACCAGAGACACATCCTCACAGTGCCCAGAGGTAGGTTATCTTTACTCTGCTTTCTGCTAAGCCCTCAAGGGAAAAGCCAACTTCAAACCAGGTACAAAACCTGAAGTAGCTCATTTGATCCCATCTCTACTGTCTGGGTTTAGTCCTCCAACCAGCTGAGAATAATTTGTTTTAACTACTTACTGCTGATAAATGGTTTCTCTGCTTGCCACGGGTGAGTGAGCACAACTGCTCATTCCAGGCCCAAAGAAAAGTGCAGAGAAACTGTAAGATTGTGTACTGACCTTTCAGACAATATGCACGCCAGTAAATACCAGCCAGCCTCTCGAATATTAATCAGACCACAGCCAGCCCTGCATTTCCTATTACCCCAAAGTCCTCAGACTGCATCTTGAGTCCAGCCCTGCAGCTGCCATGACTTGCCATTCCTTATAATTCTCTTCCACATTGGACTTCAGGGGGTTGTCCAGCCCTGATGCAGTGACTTTCTGAACTGATTCCTGTCACAACTGTCACCAGTCCCACTGCAGTGGTGAACAGGGCAGAACAGCCACTGGCAGCATGAAACCCCTGGCAGACCCCATCCATATTGTCCAACATCACTCAACATTGTGCAGTTGTCCAAGACTTGCTGTGAGGCTCAGGACTCTACTCTCTTTCCTGAAAGCCCTTCAGAAACTGCCCAAAAATCTTCATTGTATTTTCCCATCGTTACCTCAGAGAATTAAGGTTAAAATGGATCAACATGGACTCCAGAACATCACAGACAGGGGAACTTTGCACGACACATTTTCCCAACCCTTGTACTTGGAGCTTTAAACAATCCTCCCCTGTGTGAGTCATTACAACAGGTTGTATCCTCACTAAAGAGTCACAGCCCACCCCAGGATACCTGCAGGTCTCTTCCAGACCTGCATGTCATGCCATGTCTCATGCTATACCCATGCCATGCTATATACCAGCTGTCATTTCCAGCCATGCTTGCTCCCTCTACAGTGGCCTTATTGTAGCTTGACAACCACAAATGAAACAAGTCCACTCGGAGTTGTCACTGAATTTTGTTGCAGCTTTTTAAAACTCTAGTTAGTCTTTTCTTTTTTCTTTTCTCCCACCCCCCCC
>NW_010333904.1:0-8452 GCF_000700745.2 Antrostomus carolinensis
GTGTGCAGCTGCCGCCGCTGTGCTCCTCGCAAATAATATATATACAATTTAAATTGTATATAAAATTCACTGTCTAGAACAATTCATCTACCCTACTCTCCTCCCTTCAAATATTTTTTTCTGAAACATTTTAGTTTTTTCTTGAATTTTATAACTAATAATCTCCAAACTACATATCCTGTGTCAGTTCCGTGAAGATGGCATTTATCAGCTATTGTAAGCTCAGAAGAAATCACTGCACAAATCAAAAGTTTCAGAACTCTCCCTGACTTTTTTCACTTACTGTTTGCTAGTTTCATTGTGCTAGATCAGCCTTATGATGTACTTGAAAAATTATCTGTTACTTCTACAAAGAAGGTTTAATAGTTCTTTGAATAAGTGAACATTTCTGCAAATCCTAATTTCCTCCTGAATTAGATTCTCACTTCATAATTCTCTCTTTGATCCTTAGGCCTCAGAATTAGATATATTTCCTTGCAGAGTGCAATTGGTTATTGCTTCCTTGTTTCCTGAACATATCTTTAGTACTACATGGGGTTTTTTTGTTATGTTTTGTTTTTTGGTGGTTTGTGATTTATTTTTAAATCTTAAAGAAACATTTGTTTTATTTTTGTTGATTTTTAAAGCTTAAATATTTTTGCCTGAGTTCCCAGATAATATACTAGGATTTAAAAAAAAAAAAAAAATGTTTAGAAAAAGTGTATATATTCTAAGTTATGAACCATTGTAACTGCTGAAAATTAGTAGTTGTAAATTAAGGCTTTTAACAGGTTTGCACTTCTTAGATTTCCATCTAACATGATTTAGAGTGTTAAACCATGTCATAGCGGTTAGCAACACATAAGAAGCTCAGCCCTTCATTTCTGTTTTCATCTTCAGGTTTCCTTAAAATGTAACCCTCTGATTAGTGAAACAGCTGCTTCCTTTTTATCTATATCCTCCTTTAAAGAGATCTTACCCACCTTCAATTTGCAAATAGAAACTGCTTGTTTCAGAACTGCCTTGAACAGCAACAGTGTTATTGAATATTCCTATCCTAACAACACACATCTGGAGTAGTATGCACAAACCTGCTCTTAATGTAGACATTATTGTCTTCTTGTAGTGATTGTCATAATCCGCATTGTTAGCCTGCAGTACATTTCTAATTCAGCCCTGTGCATGGATATTACAGTTTCATTTTCCCATTCAGCATCCTAAGTGCATCGTATGAAATTACCATAATGTATCCTAGAAGAAAACCGGGTTACACAATGGGTTGTTTTGTTGCTTTGTTTGTTAATGGCTTGTTTTCCACAGGCAAACTTTCTCCTTTATGAAAAACCCACTTAATTCTTTTGAAAACCACTACTACAAACCCAGATCCACTACCCTCCTAATTTGGGTAGGAAGCCACCACCTTTTGCAAAAATGTGCTACCCTACTGTTCTGTCTCATGATTTAATGGTTTTCTGGATGAATGAATGTTATGTCTGCAGACAAATCCTATTGTTCACACTAAGTGAGTCTGTCCCAAATGTGTTGGACTCCGTGCATGTGTTGCAATTGATCTAAATGCACAGAGCTGTTTATTGAAATTGTGGCTCATGCCTAGAACAATAGGGCTTAAGCAATAGGTCAGACACAGAAAACAATGATATTTTGGCTTTTGGATCTGCCAAAGTTACACAGTCTGTACAACATGCCAGTGTGATATGTTCAAATCTCATTGACCCTGGTCTGGTGATGGTATGGAACTATAAAACACTAGCACAACTCATGTAGTTCACAAAAACTATTTGGGATAGTAATTTCATTAAAGCTGATTTAAATATTAACTAAATAGATCTCAATGGAGTCAGGATATTTCTTTCTTCTGCTCTGTGATTTCTAATTTTCTTGACAGGAGAGACTGAACAATCTACTTTTCACATGGAAGAGAAAGTTTCTTGGAGAACTAGGGTGGAAAAATGGAGTTAGGACACACCAGTTTACTGATTTTTGAGGAAACACAAAACTTTTATTTCAATTAGCCACCTACTCTGTCATTGATTGGACAAGTATCAATGTGTTCCATTACTATGACTTGCCATACTGCCAGTGAAATCAACAGGAGTTAAGCATGCATAATCAGGGATTCTCTAGTGATTAAGAGTAATGTATGAATGAATTTACCTCTTCCCATACTTTATAACACTACTTTATGAATCCAAAGACAAATGCAAAACAGTTTATATATTCCAGACTATAGCAAAGTAGCTACCAACTGTGATTAGAAATTGACCTGTAAACTAATATAAAAGCTATAGTTACTATTTGTAGTGCACTCTGTTTTTTTTGAAAAAAGTGTTAATTTCAGTCAAATGTAATGGAAATTATTGAAGACTAACTGGTAGAGAAGGAAAAGCTAATTTTATTGTTCAATGATTTAGATAAATTATATTTTTTCTTTTTTGTTTTTAACAAAGCAAAGCTAATGGTTCTAATAAAGTTAATGGGTAAATCAGTCAGAATTATTAGCAACGATCAGGTCCCATTAGAAAAACTGCTTCCAGAACTGGATACTACACTTAAAGCATTATTTTTTCCCTATCTTCTTTTTTCTTCTCCCTAAAACCAAAGGGCAGGCAGTAAATTGACCAAATGTTTATAGTGACTTGCTACAATCCATTTCTCAGCTTTTGCACCCTGGAAGTATGGAAGATCAAGAGCGCTAAAGCTGTTCTTGCATTTCTCCAGTGAGACCAAAAAGGGAGGAAGTGGCTACAGACTATGTTACATGGGCATGTGTTCACTCCCTTTCATTAGTTATTAAGTGTGGCTTAACGAAGGATAAAATAGCCAGCATCTCGCCCCACTCCCTAGTAAGCACCTATGACTGTTCCTAAAGATGGGGGTTAAAAAAGATGGACCTGGGGTTTTGATTCAGATGCTTGATATCATAGGCAAAATTTGATCTCAAAGCTGTACACACAAGTGAATTATAGCCACAAGAATCTGGAATAAATTTGGGAAATATATCCCAGGCTTTTTTTATCCTATCATATCCCATGAGGTACTCAGTAAGCGGGTGAAAATGCTGATGGATGCTTTAAAATCTAAAGGATTGACCTAAATTCCTTTTGATTCACATAGCCAGAGAATGCACAGAAAATTCTTGCCCTGATGAAGTAGTTTTACCACTGGCTTTGAAGGGAGAAAATTTTTGTCTTCTGCTTCATTGAACATGTGTATTTAATCATGTAGTGATGAGATTACATCATGGAACTATCCTTATATGGTAAACTCTTAGCCATGGGATCTTACCTCATAGGCATTTTAAAGTTCTAGGCTTCTGAAAAATTCAACATTTACATTATTAATTTGCTTTATTTTAGGAGCAATGAAGTAAATCACTGCTGCTGTCACTGTAGCCATTTATTTGACCCTGCTTCTCTTGGCCCTTTGTCCATGATTCAATTGCAAGTGTGACATGTTCATTGTGAAAGGCAGTTGAACAATTATGAGACAAAGGTACGGTGGAAGGTGTACCACAGTTAAGCAATCAACAGCATTTTCCATTTTGTTTAAAACATTCACTGGTGGTAGTCCACTTGCATTTCATAGATTCCTGTGAGTAAAAACTCCCAAAACTCTAAAGGGTTACGTTTTCAAAGTTGAGTGAACTCTGTGACCTGATGTTTTTTTCCCACGTATTATTTTTGAAAGTAAACCCTTCTGATAAGGTCACTTGTTGCTCAACAGAAGATTGCTGTGTTCCCAAATGCACAATTCTGGTTTATGCTTACTGTAAGCATTACAAAAAATAGCAAGAAAGCAAGGAGAGACATTCAGAGCAGCTGAACTTCTAGTTCCTAGATAGTTCTGAAACTTTAAATGTATTTCATGTTCCCTTAGGTGACTGAGAACTCTATGCTTATCAGTTTCTATACATTGTGCTAGATTCTGTTAAGTCTTCAGGAAATTTGATGGCTTCTTTCAGATGATGTATAAATGAAAACTCAGTTCTTGAAGCTATCTTATTAAATTATTCTTTAACAAAATAATAATAAAAACGCTAAAAATCTAGGTGCATAGCAGAAATATTGAGATATAAAGCCTACTGAATCAGTACAATTGAGTTAATTCAAACGAAGGGTAGTAATTAAACTGTGGAGGAGCTTTTGAATACCAAACACAACAGGAAGTTCTTTACTCTCAGACGTGCTATTGTTGCTGGAAAACGTCTTTGTCTTTTTAAGAATAACCTTAAATAACTATTCTCCCTGTTTATTATTTATGAACAATACTTGAGAAAATAGGTTTTTAAGGTGTATAGTATAGATTACCAGAGCTCTGAATTCTGAGAGTTAAAGACAGTTAGCTCATGGGTTGCAGAGGAAGATTCAGAATAGCCATTTAACAACTTGTTTTGGTTACTCAGTCTGTGGATTTTTAAAACAACAAACAGAAAACCAAACTCTCCTTTTATTAAATACGTGCATATATTTATTCATTGACTTAACTAGAGCAAAATATAAATGACTAATACAAATAGCCACTTAGACTACTTTGCCAGATATGATTATGGAGAGTTCAAAAATAGAATAAAGTAAGGAGACTGTAGAAATTAATTTAAAAGGATTTTGCATATCAAAAGTCCAAACTGTGTTATATGGAAAATAGAACCCCTTGGCAGAATTCAGAAGTACAAACCCCAAGGTCTTCTAGAGCTAAGTGCTCTTTAAGTGAGTCTGTTAGCAACCAAAAAAATAGCAGATGTCTATCTAACTTTGGGAAGTGGGAAAAAATGTTGTTGATTATTCCTTTTGGCTAAGTAATCAGATATTTAAAATATAAAGGATATATATCTAGACTTATGTATTTTAATTGTTGGTTGTGTTTCATAATTTCTTCTTCATATAATTAATTTAGTTTCCTGAAAAAAGCATTTCTGAGGAGAAAGCAATCAAGAAAACTTAAAGTTGCTCATGGTGAAATATAAAAGCACAGATTATGGCACTGAAAAAAAGAATTACATTTTTAGTTTTTGTAAGTATGTTGACCAGATGTCCTTGAATTTAATTTATTAAAGGCAATGCTTTTGAGTTTGCTAAATAATTTATAGAGGCATCATTGTAGAATTTTGCATTTAGTGACTTATTGAATCATTTCTTATTAATATAGGGCTTTTAATTAAATATTTAAACCTTCACTACAATATACAACTGCTTTAGGAAAAAAAAAACAAACAAACATTGCAATCAATATGTTTGGAATGTCATATCAATAATCACAACACATTGTGTTGCTAATTCATAGTCACAAGCATTTGTCCAATGAAATGCAAGTCATTTCTAAACATCATTAACATTGGAACTTATGGAAAATAGATGGACACAAATTTAACTTTCTCATCTTCATAACAGAGTAAATAATATTGTAATATTTTATTTTCTCTAGAAATGCCAGAGAAGTAAATAGTTATTATCTTCTTAAATTAGTACAAGCCAATAGTGTTCAGTTTTGGCTACTGTCTTGTTTTGTACATCTTGTTCACCTAAACCCTCTTATGGGCTCACATAACACCTTGTCAATGTTAAACACTCCATATTTAGGGTTTTGTGGAATTATCTGAATTTTCAGAAACCTTGACAGCTGGCTGCAGAAACAGAAAGAGGATCAAAACTGGTTTGTGAATATAAAGAATTTGGAATTTGAACATATATGTCTTTATTCAAAACCTGTCTGGTTTGGTTTGAAAGAAAAGCCTGTCCTACTTTTCACCTTTACTATGGAAAGATTTTTGTCTCTTTATAGATAATGAAACTGACTATGGTAGATGTAAATTCCTATATTCAACTATAAACAAACCTTAGAGGATAGAAGGATGGTCTCAGTAACACTAAGAGTAATTGATCATGTAAAAATCAACTAACAATAATTAATTACTTATTTACTAAAATTATCAAGTATGTATTGCATGTGAAAATTTGAGAACCTGTTAGGTTTGCTCAGTTTTGGGGTTTTTTTTTAACTATGTTGATTCACTTAATTCATAATGGCAAAGCTAAATCTAAAAATTGTACAGCTCCAAAACTTAAGGTCACAGAGATTCCTGAACTTTAATTTCTAAATTATTCTGCAAGTAAACACAACGGTTGTATGTTAAACACTATTCAACAGCCGTGCCTATTGGTTTGGCTACGTATTCTAATAATGCTAGTGTGGATTTTCTCAAGAACGCTTAGCAACAACAACCAAAAAAAAAACCCAACAAAAAAACCAACAACAACAACAACAAAAAAACAAAACAAAAAAACCCCTCTTCTTTTTGTACAGAGGCTTGCTTAGGACTCTAGTTTCCATGGAAACTCCTAGAAATAGCAATTTCATTCCAACCTTTACAAACCTAGTGTGAACCTTTTTCATCTAGAGTTTTTTGTTTTAATAAACTCTTACATTTTAACTAGTTAGAATAACAGAAATCCTATTGATGTGGCTTATTAATTGTTTATTTAAATAATCTCTTTATTTTTAGGCTAAAATGAAAAATAATTCTATCATTGTCCTCCTACTGCCAAATACTATGAAGCAACATAATTTGAAATAATATTGTTTAAATTATCACTTTAAACAGCTTTGATTACAAAATTTTGTACTGCATTTTAGCTCAGTATTTGAGAAGATGTGAGTCACACAGAAAAAATATATACCTAACTCTTAGAGCTATTAAAATAGCTGCATCTGGGAGGTGTAGCTCCATCATGAATGCGTGAGATGATAGTAAAAAATTATCCTCTGTGCAGAAGCTGCTCAATGAAAATGCTGGTAAACAAGTCTGAGAAAAAAGGAAACAGATGCTAAGCGATAATGTGCCTGTTCTGACAGGGAATACCACCAGTATGAGTGTGTGATGGGTTGAATGTGTGTGTCTGTGGAGGGAACTTTATTCAGCTGTTTCCTTGCTACACTCAACAGTGAATCAGTAAAACAAGATTTTACTTTTCAGCTAGGAAATGACACTTTGATTCTGTGTTATAAAGGAAATGTCCCTTTTGTTCTCTTATGTAAATTCCTCTTTAGGAATTCAAGATGGCTGGAGTGCAGCCAGCATTTGGAGAAATAATATTACCAGGCTCAGAAGATGTATATTATTACAAAAATAACTGAGTGGCCACCAAGGATGGAACTGGTACCAAACTTTGTGAAGGTTGATTCACTTTCTGGGCTATCCAGGTGTTGGGACTATTATAAAGAGGTCCCACAGAAAGCCTCATATCTAGAAGCCACAGATAGTCTCATGAAGCTATGTAAACTTGAAATAACAGCATTCTTACCTGCATCTTAGAGTTATCATGAAGCAAGCGTAAAATGCATGAATGTGAAAATGTAAAATACTTTCTGACAAGAGTTGCTATAAACATGCTAAATGATTTTTTATACATAAAGGTGTCTTTACCTTGACATGACAAATCTGACACTGACATAATTCTTTAGTGGCTGGAACTGGTCAATACCAGTGAGCTAGAGTAGAGAGAAGTCTGTGCTAAAGATTACTCTTAGAATAAGGTAATTGAGGACATTCTCTCTCTGTTTCAGTCTACGGGCTAGAGAGAGAACCTTATGTTTAACGTAGTCTCAGTTATATCAAATGGAAAAATAATTTTTCATTATATATTCTATGTAAATCATGAAGCAGTTAACGAGAGAAGCTATATGAATATTAATCTGACTGATATTACACTTACCAGTTAGTAAATTGTGTACTTTTCTAATGGGCAATTTCAACTTTGTTATAACTGATAAGGTTGAAGTTGGATGAGATGGGAAGTATCTGTGTGGCATGTCTTTTAACATACAAAGATGTATCTTAAATCTTTATGTAACGTATATAGTCTTACTGCAGCAGACAAATGCCATAGTGGATTTTAATTTTCCTATCTGGAAAACATATTGAAAACATAGGGTCTTGTTTTGAGAGAATGAATTACGTACTCCTTTTAAATGATGAGATGTTAACATTTTCATTTTACCATCTCTTAATTTCTTGCTCAGTGAGCTTTCTTGACACTGATTATCCCATGCATTATCCTTTTGCTTTTGATCCCTCTTAGAAGAAATATTACCAAGAATTATATTGACGTTAAAAGTCTGGCAAAACTGGACATTCTTATGCTCCTTGAATTATTCATTCTTTGTTTATCTATTGGCATCATTCAGAGAATGCATCAGTTTCACAGGTAACAAACAAATCAAGAGCAGCTGCACATAGACTTGGTGGTTTGTAAAAGGGATGTGAATGGTTCATTCTGTAATCTCAGAAATGTATCTCTGGTATCTGCAAAAAGTCATTACCTGTCAACTGGGAGCACATTTGTCATGGTTTATCTTACACAGAAAACAGGAGATCTTTTTGGATAGTGCACAAATATTGTCATTTACAGATTATTCTGCAGATAGTAGTAACTTAATTAATAGATTTTTCTCTTTC
>NW_010333904.1:8481-18221 GCF_000700745.2 Antrostomus carolinensis
GTTACACCTTCTTAACAGACTATGGAATATTAGGTTCTTCTCTAGGATTCTTTAAATACAGAATATCTATTTATCAGCTCTCAAGAGTTCTATATGGTCTCTGAGCCAAATGGTACCAACTGGTTCTTACCCTTTGTGTTCAGTTTAGCCCTAAAATCAAGATTACTGTTTAGTCTGTTCTTAATTCTCCTTGTCAGAGGGTGCAAAGTAAAGCACAAGCAGTGTGAAAGATCAGGAGATCAGAAATGGAAGGAAATGCTAAGAACTGTTAATGGAAGCACTGCAAAGTCAGATAAAACCTTTTATTGTTTCAAAAGATATAGATGTAACTTTGACTCCCTTATCAATATATTGCCTGACTCAACTGAGCTTCTATAAAGAACACTATAACTCGCAGATAGTAAAGACCAGTACTGAGTCAATAAGATTTCTTTCCTGCAGCTGTAAAACAAATATTCTACAGTTAGGATTAAGCTGCCACTTAACTCTGCAATTAAATATCTTTGAATCTTATGCTTCAATCAATAAAACTCATCTTCTTCTGAGGCTCGACAGTAAAGGAGTTCAGCAGTTACAATCAAAATATTCTGAGAAATACTTAATATCTACCATTGTTTCTCTTTTTGCCTTTTACCTCTTCTTGAGCAATGCTATATGCATCTATTAACAACAATACTTTACGTTCAGTAAACTGAAGGTAATATCTCTCTTTCAGACACATACAGGCATAATTTGCCTAAGATTACCTAAAATTTCACCCTGTTATCTTCTCTTCTCTGATGTTGCCCTGTACAGCTATAAGTTAGATCATCTCTTTGTAGTTTTTTTATTTGATCACAGAAAAACTTTACCTGCAGTTCTGTAATAAAGTTTGAGTTCCTGAGGTACAAATTCAATCTCTTGTGTTAACAAGGCTATGGAGAAAAGACTACAAGGAAAATAACATCTGTTGAACAGTTCTTGGACAGCATTCATTTTGGAATGATGTGTTAAAATCCTTCCTCAACCTTGTTAGTTTTTGTGCTCGAGGCAAAAGACCAGACAGTGACTTTAACTCAGATCTAGAGTAAGGATTAAAACAGCATTGAACTTCAAGGCCCATAGGAATTGATTCCTTCTCTTGCACTGATATTCAACATAACCAAGGGTGCTGATCATTCTTCAGTCATGTCCGTCAGTAGGAGTGGGCATAAGAGCCTCTTTTAATCTGTTCTCTACCAACATGCTATGAGTAGCAATATAGAAGTGCTTGCAGAAAAGTAAGAAGGTGCCTTAAAGGCCTTTGAGGAGCAGTGGAGGCAATATTTCCAAGTTTTCTGTGCTACTTTTGCCTTCAGTTGTGGTTTAATTGCATGGCAGGGAGAAATTGAAAATGTGGAAAGGAGACACTTTTGGGCTTGATGTATTAAACTGACTCACAACAGGCATGCTTTCTACATATGTTTAAGGTGGGAAGTGTATGTTTTCTTTCTGAACCATAAACTAAACTGTATAAAAGAGTACTTGTGGAGAGCTAAAACAAAGGTTTAACCTTATTCAAAAGTGGCAATTGATTTTTACCTTTTAGCTTCTGGGCTGAAATTATGATTGATTAGAAATGCATTGTACTTTGAAAATGAATCTACTACTAACTGCACAGCCAAAATTTGTCACTGCTGAAAATGTCACTACATGATGTGATAAAAAGTTTCAAATCTTTGAAATAAAATACATTTTTGTGTTATTTTTAACAAGATACGTCTGATTCCTGAAAAGAGATGACAGAAACAAAAACCTTCAGAAAAAGACAGCAGAAGTTCCTCACAATAATATATTATTGAATTAACATTAAACTACATACATTTTTGAGCAAATAATTAATCCATTACATTTTAACTAAACTGATACTTACATCAAATGCAGATTAAGTTGGATTGTAAAGCAGTATTTCAGATGAAGTCCTCCTTGCTATGGAGGAACCATATTTTATACAAATAAGGGACTATTGTTGTGAAGACATTTCCATTTCCACTGTTGGCATTACTGCAGCATGGAATTCCTATAAATAATTCCTTCAATTGTTATATGGTTTCCCACAACTTAATTATTTTCTATTTTAACAAAAAAAAAAAGTTACTCCATCTGAAGGTCTGCTTGAGATGTAGACAGATCTTAAAAAGGAAAAGGAAAGAGAAAGTAAATATTTTTAAATGGTATCTAACCATTCCTTTAAAACATTTTTGCAGTGTTAATGGAGTTCAGTATTTTATCTGCTTCACCTAAAATTGACCTAATTTGAGGGCAATTTTAGCACAGCTAGACGGAGAAGGATGAGAATTTTCTTTCACTGAAAGTCAGCACAAGTGGATTTCAGTTTCCCCATGATAACCATGACAGAGAATGTTTTAATGAGAGGGTTATAATAACCCTGTGAACTGAGGGACCTGTAAGAAACATTCTTCCTGATTTCTCTCAGGCAAAATGACAAGAAGAAAGAAAAAGAGGTGCCAGGATGACATACCTTCTGAGTCTTTGGTGTATTGTTTGCAAACTTTATGCTTACTTTGATAAGAAAAATTAATTAAGATAACAGATTCAGTACTAAAGAGATATTAAACTTCTGTATTTATATTAACTTCTCATGCAGAGCCACTAAACCTCTCTTGCACTTGAGGTTAATTTAGATTTGTGGCTTTGGAGCAACAGTTCAGTAATCATCTATAGAGTATCAATTTAGGTGGGAGAATTTTAGATAAGACATGCAATTATCTTAAAGTCTGTTTTCAGAACCTGTTCTGGGAGAAGAGGTGCTGCTAACACATCACTATCCTGTGATGCCAGATTGGTGTCTATAATGGATTCTTCTCAAGGTACATTTGTCATATATTATAGTTATCTTTCACTGATGGATATGTTTAACAAGTGAGCAGTTACTCCAAGAAGATTAATGCTACAGAGGTGGAACAAGGATAGGAAAAGGGCTGATGATGCAGAAATACTGAGCATTCTGGAAAGGAATATAAATGTAGCAGGACTTTTTTAATGTTTCTATTAAAAGGTATGATATCCCTCTACTTAACTGAATGGGATTTTTTAAGTAATAAATAAAATTTTCCACAGGAACTTTGCTACGAACTTGTGCTTTCTGCAACTTGGATTACAAATGTCTTTTTCACCAGCTATCAAATGTTCTTTTCTATGTCCATTCATGACTGGACCAGCCTGTAACATGACAAGTGGGCTTTATTCAGGGAGATTACCCCAAATCCCTAAGTTGCAGGGAACACTAATGAAAATTTTCCTTCTCATGAACAGCCTTATTGACACTGTCTCAGTTAAAGGTAACCAATACCACTATATGTACTGCTATTTATACAGCCTGTTTTCCAAGCTTATAAGAAAATAACCTTTAGACCAAACATCTGTAGAAGTCAAGACTCCTCTTCTCAGTCCCTATGGTAATCAAGCAATGAACAATGTAAACTATTTCTCTCCAATGTGAAAGCTGCATATGTCATAATTGGGCTGTAACCTGGTGTGGTATATGAAGGCTCTTAATGTTATACTTCTAAAAAAGAATATTTTGGAACCGGACAAAAATATAAAAGCTCATCCTTTGTGATCACCTCTTCCTGTTTGGGAAGGACAAGATTGGAAATGTCTATATGACATTTAAAGACATAGGCTATAAGCTATCTTTAAAGGAAATTTAAAATCAACCTCCTTTCTTTTTTTCTATTTATCAAAAATATATCAGAACCTCCAATATCATCATGGATTATTCCCTTATATCAAACCATCTATTAGATTTCTTTTAAAGAATTAAGAGGAGGCAGCAGATCAGCTCTAGACAAGAACTCTGTATTAACACCCCACATTTCAGCACCTCTCGTTAGGATATAGAACATGATACCCAAGTATTCACAAACATATACAGAGCTAACTGAAAAACCCTGTCATTACCATCTGTGATCTCTGGTTTCATCATTTATGCAACTAAAAGCTACACTAACTTCTGAAGTTCACATTCCTATCACCTTACAGTCCCTTTAAAAAATCAGCAGGTACTTAAGAAAAGTAAGGGCATAACCACTACCTGTGTTTAACAAGGGAAATGTAAGGGGTTGTGGATACCTAGAAATCTAGAAAACTTCTGGTAGAGAACAGCCTCTGAAAAGGTAGTGTTAGCTATCACCGGACAACATTCATACCTGTTAGAATTGTATTAATTGTAGAGCTGAAGGAAATCACTAAAATAATAGCATTCCTGTCTTTTGTATACAAAAGTGTGGTTTAGGTTCAGAAATTTCAATCTGTCCTTGACTTACAGACTGCACCAGTGGGGGATACCTCAGTGGGGAACAATGGGGATGGAGATGATGACCTAGTTGTAGACTGGTTTGGCATGCAAATGGTGTAGGTCTGATATGGACAGGAGAAACCCCAAAACCTCCATAACAGGGTAGAAAGGGGTCCATCCCAATTGTATGACAGGGTGCCTCTGAAGTGCTTGTCCATTGCTGCATGCAACATGGAGAACAAACAGGAGGAACTGGCGGTCTGCATGCACATGTACTATGATCTCATTGGGATCACAGAAGCTCAGTGGGATAGCTCACAAAACTGGAGAGGTGGCATGGATGGATACAGGATCTTTAGGAAGCAGAGGTTGGGAAAGTGTATTATCCATTATATGAGAAAGCAGCTCCTCCTCAGCTAAGTCTGTCTCCCTCTTGGACAACTTGCTAAGACTGTCCAATTTCAACTTCAACAGCACAGCAAACTGGGATGTTCCAATTAACTTGATTTTCCCTTTCCAAATTCTTTGGACAACTATTACGCATTCTAGTGGCATTTGAACATTTTCCTCTGATCACAGGGGACATATTGGGGGACATATTGGTACCGCAAGATTTGTGCTAGTGGTTAACTCAGGCCTTGTGTATAACACTAGATATCTGAAAATAAAGGAAAAGTGAGGAAAATGTATGAGAGAGTACTAAATGCAGTCAGTGTGTTTTATTGTCATTGTGGTACTGTGACTTTCTGAGTACTTCAGTAGCTGTGAAAAAGACCATTACATAATTGTTTTGTAAGTGTTCCTGTACTTATCCATCTCCCTAGAAATCCTCTGTTGCTACATCCATTTCTGAGTGTATTCTGGCCATCTTTTCTAGATAAACCTAGTGTAACAAGCTAAAGACAACACATTGCTAAACAGATGTTGCATACAGGTATCATGTTCACCTCTGGTAAATCTCCATGATTCCTTTCTTGTCGTTGTAATACACAGTTTACAGCACTTAAGAAACATAGCCTGAACTTGTCCTCTGGCTTCCTAGGGTTTGATATATTCTCTCACATTCACATACTAATTTACTATTTTTATTATTCCTGTTTCAACTAACAAACAGTTCAAGAAATGATGAGAGTGCTCAACTTTGTCTTCACCTCTCAAAGAAAATATATGTTGATGGCTGTTAGTATGCCCCAGGATGTCCCTGAAAGCTAAAAATCACTTCAACAAGGCAAATATTGATACATATATCAGATATACAAATATCTGATATCCTGTGGAGGAGCAGGTTTCTGTACTGCATTTTGGCTGATATTTTACAGCATTCTTCATATTGTCTAACTGAAGTCCCTCTGCTTCCCTAGGTCTTCTTCATGTCCTGTTCAGTTGTCCTTAACTGCAAGTCTAGTCTCCCTTTTAATTCTCTTCTCAGTTCTAGTAGTATTCTTACTATTCTTAGACCAAACAAACCAACCTAACTGCTAAACTGATCCGTGATTCTTTAACAAAATCTCAAGATTGTCTGACTCCTCTCCAGGCAACCGATAGCTAAATAATACTGTACAAAAAACCATGTGCTTCATGTGATTGCAAGTAGCCTTCTTCTTCTTCAGCATTTCCCTTGGGCACAGTCTGAACTTTGACCTTAGAAGGTGTAATTATAGTTGGAACAGCTCTATTAGCAGAGTTGGAAGATGAGTATATTGTTGCAGTGTAACTGCAGACGTAAATGTGCAGATAAACAGTTTTGTAGATCTGCTAACACATGTCAGCTCAGATGGACAAGGTGGCCTTATTTGTGAGTGATGAATGATGCTGTTGTAGGCAATGACTTGTCTGAGATACCTATCTTGGCTGTGATACGAAATTGAGCTTTACAAAATGGATAAATTCTGAATCAGGGTTTGGTTCACTTCTAGTCATACAGTTTATTTACAAAGCAATGTAAAAAATCCTGTATTGACTCCTCTTTTTGTACAGATACTTAAAGAATTACAAGCCCTATCAACTCCTTTATAGTCAGCTGGCATTTCTCTGATTTTAATAATTATTAGATCATAGGCTTAAGAGAAGAGAAAACAATGAGTATGGCAACTAAATATCAAATACCAAAAAGTATACCACAGGGATTTAAAAGTAAAAAAAGGAATTGTTCCCCACGTATAAAACTGACATCAGAAAATAATTTTTTAAAATATTACTTAGAAGAGATAGTTTTTTTCCTTATTCCCTCCACTACTGCTGCTATTGTGGGCTTGATCTGGATTTTTAGACTCAAACCAAGAAAAAGCTGAAGTATTTGTTTACCCTTAGATATACGACTAGCTTAATTAGAACTTTGCCTAAATTATCAGAAAATCATAATAAGATCCTTAAAGACACAGTTAAATTATTTATTAGATCTAGGCCATGGATCTTTGGTCTTTTCAAAAATCAAAGCTTGCAACAAGCAGTGTCATCTCATACAAGAAAAATCTTTTAAGTCTGATTTCTACAAGGCCATCTTATCTCAAAAAAAGTTGTAGGAAAAACTGTAAAGGTGGGAAAAAATAGTAAGATTATTAGAGGAAATACAAAATCGTTAAAGCTTTTCAGTTTATAAGATACTGATTGGGAAAGACTAGTTTTGTTGGTTTTGTGAAGGTTATGGGCAACATGATTACTATACTTCTTACTTTGTAAATTTACAACGAAACCATGAAAACTAATTCATAGTGGGTTCAAGGACCAAAGGAAATACTTTCTCTGTATAACGCCAATTCTGAATGTATAAACTCAGCCTATCAAACTAGAGTAAGATCATGAACTGAAGTACTGATGTGCAACTGTTTGCACTATGTAATTTGTGGTCTTCTCCAGCTTTAGGTTGTCCCAGGTGATGCACAGATAATCCTCACATTCTCCTCAGGGAATTGCCTTTTGCGTGCACTTTGGGATGAATGATGACAGCATAGCTGAGGAATTAAGAGAATTACAGCATTAACATAGAATTACACTAAACCTTCAGGGCCAGAGAAGGACCCTGGACTGTTCTTTTCCAGTGTAAATACAGCCATGGGGTAGTAATGACACTGATAATTGCTCCTCAAGCTGCTTGTACCTCAGCCTTAGCCTAACTATACCACTGTTGCAACAAGTTCTCTACAAATCAAGAAGTTTTGGAAATACTGAAGGTACTGTTCAAACAAGGCCGTATAGATGATGTATCCACTTTGATTCTAACTACCCTATACCTTATCCCAGCAGAATTTGTTTTTTTAAACATTCTACCTACTCTTCTTGTCACACCACATTTAGGGGAAGACAGTGAACATCCACCATTTTGTGTTGTAGAGCACTACTGTACTAACCTGTAGTATTGCACAGCCCAAACTTTAGCTCAGGTATTTTGAACAAAGCTAACACAAGAATACTTGTCTTAGTTTCATGTGGGACCAGTTGGGTCCATAAAGTCAAGTGTTATGTAGTAGGGATGTGACCAAGATACTCATGAGGCTAAGAGGACATAAGACAAACCGTGACACTTTGCTTCAAGTATCATTTTATGACCCTTTTTTATTAAACAGTTAGAACATATCCATAGAAACCAAATATTGCAGAGGCCAGAAGTAAATATGTGTCCAAGAAAGAATTAGATAAATATATAAGCACGAGAAAAGCAATAGTTCAATACACTTTTCATTCTGGTATCCTCTAAACATGTATATTTCAAAAGGAAGGATCAGTCCATAAATATGTTGCAGTCCACTGTCCTAGCAAGTGTCTGAGACACTGACAGAGACCTCTGGTCTGACCAAATGATATTAGATGTAAGAATTATTGAATGTCAAATACAAAAGCTGTTTCTGATCTGTCTTTTAGAATTTCTCTTTTTTAATTTTTTTTAATGTGTAGTATTCATGAGCTTTATATTTTTTGAGTGTTACATTAGCTGATTCAAAAACTCTCTAATTAAGTCAGGTTTTAAGTCCTTCTAACACATCTGTTTTCTGCCACCTAATATTATAAACAGATTCTATTACTTTTCTTAGTGACAAAAATATTAGTAAAAATAATACCTTAACTTTCAAATATCCCATTCCTTCCAAGATGTATTTAGGCTAACGACCTCCTTCAGTTGTTCAATTCCATTTTAATTCTTTTTTTTTTTTTTTTTTTTTTTTTTTTTTGCATTCTTTATGTTGTAGCCTTTTGAGACACAGATTTGTTACTTTACAGCACATGGTGTATTTATTCTGCTTTACACTTTGCACCTCACATTCTTAGAATCACAATTTATTTCCTGGGAAAAGCTTTTCATTTGAACTATTACTACAGCCTATTACTGTGGTCTTTGATCATGTTGCATGACAGTCTGTATGGTACTATGTGGATGAAAGGTATTCTGTTTTGAAATACCAAGAATTTTTTTTCACACTATACACTAACTTTAGAATGTCTGTGATACCTCAAATCTTAACCCAAGCAATACAGTCTTTTTAAAAAGCAGCATAAAATCCTTATGACTGGAAACAGAATTCCACATTCCATTTGCTGTAATAGTAACACACTGATTAGCATGTTATGAGTTCAGCTCTGCATAAACGCTACATAGACCGTCTCTCTTAATCCTATAGTCTTGGCTATAATTGGCTAATTTAAGTTTGGCTTAGTGGGTGAAGAATTTTTTCAGTTCAAATGTTGGCATGCTGATAGAAAAAAAGCAAGCAAACAAATAAATAAAACCCCAAAACCCTGACCTGTCACACACATTTCAAAAGGAGATGTGAGCTTAGAAGTCAGCCGTAGAATAAGGTTCGGCAAGGTCTTTAACAGAACAACTTTTCAGTCATGATATTGGATAAATATCTTGTTATTCATATTTCATAATGGACACTTTGCTGAATTTTATATTGAACTGGCTAGATCTTCTACTGAAATCTCAGAATCGTAGAATGGTTGAGGTTGGCAAGAATCTCTGGAGGTCATCTAGTCCAACCCACTTGCTCAAGCAGAGACATCTAGGGCGGATTGCCCAGGACCATGTCCAGACAGTTTTTGAATATTTGCAAGCATGGAGACTGCACAACATCTTCAGGCAACCTGTGCCAGTGCTCAGTCACCCTCACAGTAAAAAAGTGTTTCCTGATGTTCAGATGTAAACTCCCGTGTTTCATTTTGGGCTCATTGCCTCTAGCCCTTGACACAACTTAACCAGAGCTTGGCTGTCGTCTTTGCAAACTCCCTTCAGATATTTACATGAATTGAGTGTCCCCTTTCTCAGCCTTTCCTCATATAAGAGATGCTTCAGTTCCTTAATCATTCTAGTGGCTCTTCTTTAGCCTCTCTCCAGTAGGTCCATATGTCTCTGATGCTGGAGAACTCAGAACTGTATACTTCTGTACACTTTATTTTCATGTTTGAGTTTTACCAGGAGCTCCATGTTCATCCACACAGGTGTCCTGATATTCTTGCCTGACTTCCT
>NW_010333904.1:18253-21299 GCF_000700745.2 Antrostomus carolinensis
CCTTGAATATTAATCAGCTTGCTTGGACCCCTTTTCTCTCTAGGGTCAATGTTCCATGTCTATTTCATCCAGTGTATATTTCAATGTTTATTTCATTAATCAGATGGTCCATGTTTATTTCATTAACATGATCTTGTAGAATTATGTCTTCCATAATCTTTGACATTACATTCTTTTTTTTTTTTTTGCAATAGCCTTTAATTACGTTTCTGAATAATAAGTAATTAAGTACTAAAGGAATATTGCTTGTATAAAACTTATATTTTATAAAAACTTACTCTTTCTGTTATTCACACTGTATACATATTTTAAAGAGTGACTCAGTGATTCAGATAGAACTAATTAATAGTTTAATATCACATGAAATTCAATAGAGAGACCTTAATTTACACCACTGTACATAAGATCAGAATTTGGCTTTTGGTATTTGTCATAAAGAGCAATTCAAATGGCAGTCTCATGCCAACCTAATGTAAAGAAAAAAAACATTCATTCCAGTCCATGATTTCAATACTGAAACAGTGCATGGGGAAAGGTCAACACAATTAAAGGCATAATGTAAAAATGAAACTGTGAGTAAGTGTTTGTGCTTCTTCTATGTCTCAAGATTTAAGAGATTGACTCTTAATTGGAAATCTAGAATTTCATTTCACAGTTTTGGCAGACAGGCTATTAGATCTCAAATGAAGGGGGATAAAAGAGTAATACTTTGCGTGTATGTAATAATAATTAAAATACTTTTTGACTTTCTATGATAATTAGGTAGAGAAAAAAGTTTAGAATAGAGAAATTCAAGATATTATTTGAATATGAGAGCTGTGTATTAGTTTATGATGGCAAACTGGACAAAACTAAGTCTCTAAGTCTTTGCTTTAACACTTGTCCACATAATCAAATATGGGCATTATCTGAATGTACAAACGGATGGGAAACACTGGCATTTCAGAAAACTGATGGTCGTTTCTTGCAGCCCCCTGTTTTTATTGGGGATTCAATCTTCTTTGGATACCTCTGACTTTGGAAATATAAATGATTGCTTAGTTATACTTGGTAATTAATGTAAGGCTGAATTATAAGAGGTCATTTGTCTGTCAAAACTACAAGACTGGACATCTTCAAATACAAGTGCCTATATCCTATCATCCGAAGCCTGTCAAGGTAGATTGTATGGCTACCCAAACTGGTGCATGTCACATATCTTCAAGGTCTTCCTGGATTGCTTGCATCTCTATCCACTTTGGTGGGAAAAGAATCTCTCTTCGCAAAACAAAGGTTGCCTTTGCAACTGTGTTGTTTGCTCTGGACAATAAAGCTTAGTGGATAAATTAATAATATCTTATGACATTGTAACATATTGTAACATCCTACAAGATTTTTCTTTCTCTCTTTTATATTTTTTTTCCTGTGAGAAAGTTGATTTCACTTGTAGGGAGCATGACTATGAGATATAATATGTACACACTTAGAATCACTATTCCTAGGTTATGGTAGAAGAAGAAAAATACTAGCAGCTCCAGATTGTATCTGTTGTAATGTAATGAGGCCCTCACAAATCAGGCAGCCTGGGGCAAATGACTTATTTTGTTTGCTTCTTTCAGATGTAGGTAACTTAGCTCAGTAACTGAGCTTCTGGGCTTTTATTTTTTATATTCTTCTTTCTATTTCTGAAGCTTACATTTTCTCCTAGCATATTCCAAGGCCAATAAGGTAAAAGCTCCCAGAGATATAATGAACAAACTTCTCAGCTTTGCATTTGCTGAACTGCAGTTGAAGATGCTCAATGGAATATTAAACTAGAGAGTTATTATTCCACTATATCATCTCCACTCTTCAGATGAGACACACACACGGAAAAAAAAAGGTATATCAATGCAACAACTGAACTGTGGGTGGATGAGCAGAGATAGATAGTGTGCAGCTGAAATCTAAATCCATCAATCAAATAAAATTAAAACCATAGTCAGCACCTTGTGTCATAATCTCTGTGAAGAGATAATCAAACCATTTGCTTCAGGTGGGAAGAAGGCAAGTGTGCTTAAACAATCTTGTGTTATTGATCCAGTGCAATTCTGAAACAACCCCTGCAGTGTAATCTCTACAGTTTGATAAATTACATTAGTAGATACATTTAGACCAGTGAGATTACCTTCCACATCAGTTAAGTAACAGAAATAGAAAATAAAATGACAGAATAATTTAAAGAAAGAAAAGCACGGATTGGAAAATACAAAAATGGTATATATGCCTTCCATAAGTGGAGTATCTGAATATGTCACCATTTTGAAGGTAGCAAGCTCACATATTTGAGTAGACTAGTGCTTTACAGATGTGTGAACTGCGGCCCAAAGTTCTTCATGAGGCCATGCAGCCTTGGAGGATGCCTGCATTGAAAAACTGAACTGACTTGCTCAAAGGCCAGGATATACAGACAATTCTTTCTTCAATAAACCCTTATTGACAGGAATAAGGAAGTTATAAGGCAACATAGGAATTTCTGGTCACTTTAAGAAAATATTAGCAAGAAAAATCTTAACTACTTAATTTCATGTTCAAGTTAAATCATCAACTGACAAGAAATTTAGCAGCTAACAACATGTATAGACACTGTCACATCTGTAGGTTAACATATGAATTGCAAGTAGGCTGGGAAAAATGATGCCACACACAACTCTGCTGAGTTACCCTGCTGTATGAATGATGTAATTTGACAGAGCTTGGATAATTTCTTGTAGGGCTCTGGTGCTTTATATAATGAGAAGAACTTGCTTTCCAGCTTCCGTGACTTTATACTTTATTTATTCACTGACTTGATTTATATCAGAAAGTTCATGGTATCACTGAACTTTCAAAGTTCAAAGTGTTCAATAAAAGCTACGCACTTTGATATATCCTGCATTTGCAGACATGGATAACAACAGTTCAAGATTTTTCTTATTAAAGTTATTTCTTATTATAGTTACTTTATGTAGGCATTTTACTGTGTATGATATTATCATAAAGAGATAAATGAGTAAAATTTATTATGGTCACTCATGATTGTAAGGGA